>NC_083573.1:16940332-17197832 GCF_027579695.1 Neoarius graeffei
CTCAACCTTCTTGCAGGCCCAGCTCAGGCCAGATAACTGCTTGAGCATGATCCGCCTTTCAGAGATTTTGCACTGCACCAGTTTGCTGCAGAAAGCTCGAGAGATGGCTGTGAAAAGCTTCTCTGATGTTGTGGCTTCTGAGGACTTCTGTGAACTTTCCCTGAAAGAGTTGGTTGGTTATTTAGAAGATGACCAATTGTGTGCTGAGGAGGAACAGGTGTTTGAAATTCTCCTGGCTTGGATCCATCATGACCCTTTTGCCCGCCAAGGTGCTATCCACGACCTTTTCCGACAGGTGAGGCTCCGACATGTCCATCCCTCCTACCTCTTCCAGTTCATTGCCAATGATCCATTAGTGCAGTCCTCCTCCCTTTGTACTGAGATCATTGAATCAGTCAGACGTCTCCTCTTTTCTGTTGGTTCCCATTGTCCGGGTGATATCCAAGGACTCTGGACTGCTCCACGGCGCCATGCCTGTAAAGAAGCTTTAGTGGTTGTAGGTGGGCGTAAAAACAGTGAACGCACATCTCGTGAGGCACTGCTATTTGATGAACAGACAGAGAGCTGGCAATGGCTGGCTAAGTTACCTGTAAGGCTATACCGTGCCTCTTACGTCTGCATGCATAGCATCCTCTATGTTCTGGGAGGTCTCACCATGACCACAGGAGGAGGTGGTGTACCCACTGCCACAGTTTACACACTCTCCTTAAAAATGAATCAATGGAGGGTTGCAGAACCCATGCTGGTGCCTCGATATGGCCATCAGAGCATCTCCTATCTACAGTTCATCTTCGTTTTAGGTGGCATTACAGGAGACAGACAGATCTCCAGTGGGGTGGAGAGATACAATACCATGTTCAACCTTTGGGAGTCCATGGCTCCAATGCCAGAAGCAGTTCAGCACCCTGCTGTAGCAGCACATAACCAAAGAATCTATTTATTTGGTGGGGAGGATACGATGCAAAATCCAGTACGAATGATTCAGGTATGGTCACTAACAATCTCAAGATTTTAATGATCTGCCATACAAGATGATAGATCTTTTGAAAATTGGTTTGGTGCAACATTTTATGTTCACCTAGGTGTATCACATTGGAAGAAATCTCTGGTGTAAAATGGAGAACAGGATGGTGAAGAATGTTTGTGCCCCTGCTTCAGTCATTGATGGCAAAATCTATATTATTGGAGGTATGCTGGGTAATTTAATTAACTGTGCCAAAATTCATTCATTCATTCATTATCTCTAGCCGCTTTATCCTTCTACAGGGTCGCAGGCAAGCTGGAGCCTATCCCAGCTGACTACGGGCGAAAGGCAGGGTACACCCTGGACAAGTCGCCAGGTCATCACAGGGCTGACACATAGACACAGACAACCATTCACACTCACATTCACACCTACGGTGAATTTAGAGTCACCAGTTAACCTAACCTGCATGTCTTTGGACTGTGGGGGAAACCGGAGCACCCGGAGGAAACCCACGCGGACACGGGGAGAACATGCAAACTCCACACAGAAAGGCCCTCGCCGGCCCCGGGGCTCGAACCCAGGATCTTCTTACTGTGAGGCGACAGCGCTAACCACTACACCACCGTGCCGCCCCTCTGTGCCAAAATGTATGTTAAAAAAGTCCAGATTTGTTTAGTTGCTTCTATTTGCTCAATCTAGAAACCTTTCCTTTCACAGGCTATACAAGAAGAATGGTGGCATATGACATTAAAGCAAACAGATTTATTAAATGCAAGAATCTGAAAGAGAGAAGGATGCATCACTCAGCCACAGTCATCAACAATAGACTGTATGTCACCGGGGGCCGATTCATTAACAGCCATGATGATGTTCAGGATTCAGACAGCTTTGACTGCTATGACCCAGAAACAGACGCATGGACTTCAAAAGGCACTTTGCCATTTAAACTTTTTGACCATGGCTCAGTTCCAATGGTGTGTATCTCACACAAGCCTTTTCCCACATGAGTGTGATTATAACACTGCTGAAAATTCAGCACTATGTACACAGACTGAGAAAGCTATGTCTATAAATAAAAAAAAGCTTTCCATGACTAAGATGCATGTAGGAGTCTGCATGTTTTTACAGGATAATGCATGTTGAATATTGGTTGCAGTTAATGAGTAACATGATGTACTGCTGTCATACAGGAAACTTGGTCATAATCTATTCGATTCTAGAGCAGCAGCATTTACAGTAAGCATGTAATGCCTCATTGTAACATGTTGCAAGAACACTTCTTCAAAATCTTAGTTCACATTTACAAAATCTGATCGAACATCTTGGCTGTTTTTGGTTTCTTTTACTGTAAATAGGTACTGTATGTACATGAGTTATTTAGTTTAACTACCACTTCTTTAATGTCTTGCACTTTATAGTGAATGCTTGCATTATCCACAAACATTCCTACAATTTCTTTTTCAAGGATTCTTTTAATGAATTTCCATCGTTCCTTTAAACAGTGTCTGCAGCTCTATATCAAATTCCATATTGTATTAAGTTTTATTATAAAATTGCCCACGTGGACAATTCAATGTAATCATGGTTGGTTTTGTTTTTTGCTTTTTTTTTTATTGGTTCATATTGATTTTAAATTAAAATGTATCAAAGCATACCCTATGTTTTAGATGTTTGAAATAAAAAAAAAGCATGTGATTATTTTGAAATTATGTGAGTGTATGTACCTTATTTCAGTACATAAGTAACTGTTAACAACATAGAAACTGTTAATAAGTAGTGTTTCTACTTATGTGAAACTAGTGTTTCTACACTTTGTACAGGTTAAAAAGTAAACTATGAACATTTGCTAAAGTGAAACCTTTGTAAACTTTGCATATATTACCCATGTTGATCCAGTATCGTAATGCAAAAGGCATGTTATACAAGTCCAGACATGAAGCAGTAAATCACAGAGGTCAATGAACTATCACTGGTCTCTTCTATTGTTGCATGGGATGTTTCTAAAATACATGATGTACATTTGTAAGGATAGCCAAATTTGATCTTAATGGTGAAACCTTGGATATACATTGAATATACTGTCAATTTACCACTTTGCAGTTTTGGCAAACTTTTCTGAATTTGCACAGGCATTTCACAGGAAATCCAACTATTTACACTTCTAGGACCTATAGATATTCTTTACAGACTTACACAAAGAATTAGGTGAAAGTTGATGCTAAAAAGGTCCTGTATCTATTATTGAAACCCCTGCATTTAATACTGTGTACAACCTCCCTTTGCCAGTAAAACAGCACTGAGTCTCTCCAATAACATTTAATAAGGTTGGAGAAAATAGAGCAGGGCATCTAAGACCATTCCTCTTTACACAGTCTCTCCAGATCATCCAGGGCCCTCAGTCCTCTCTTGTGCTCTCTCCTCTTCAGCTCATCCCATAGGTTTTCAATGGGGTTCAGGTCAGGGGACTGAGATGGCCATGGCAGAAGCTTGATTCTGTGGTCAGTGAACCATTTTTGTGTTGATTTGAACATAATTTGGATCATTGTCCTGCTGGAAGATCCAATGACGACCTGGTTTTAGTTTCCTGCCAGAGGCAGACAGATTTTGATTTAAAATGTCCTGGTATTTCATGGAGTCCATGATGTCATGTACCCCAACAAGGTTTCCAGGGTCTTTGGAGGAAAAACAGCCCCAAAACATCACAGAACTTTCAGCATATTTTACAGTTGGGATCAGGTTCTTTTCATTATAGCCATCCTTCTTTTTACACCAAACCCATCTGGCCTGAGTTTCCCAAAAGCATCGCAGCACAAAGATCATCGTTAAATGGTAGAGCAAGCAACACAGTGAAGGCTCTCTCCTGGTTAAAATGCTCTTAGGCCCTGTCCACACGGCAACGGATTCAGGTGAATCCGATACAATTGTTTATTGTTTCGGCCTGGCGTCCACACGGCACCGGTGTTTTGGGTGCCCCAAAACGCAATCTTTTGAGAACAGGTTCCAGAGTGGAAAGATCTGGCAACGTTGCCGTTGCGAAGTCGTCTGGATGAGTAGAACGGATTTGTTTACGATGACGTCACAACCACATGACTGTGAGTGCTTCACGCTGGGTAGAAGTGTAACAAACTCGATGCGAGTTGTCAACAAATCCTATAACTTGGTTCATGAAACACGCTTACAAAATATTTTCACTGTGAATATTTATTGTGTAATGGTGCAGAGAGAGAGAGAGAGAGAGAGAGAATAACCCTTAGGGCAGAATCAATCCCGCCAGCAAAAATAGAGAAAAAAAGGAGCGATCTCACCTCTTCAGATGTTGGTTTAAGTCCTACAATACATTCCTCAAAAAGGGCGTAGAAGAACAAATTAATCCATCAACGTATAGCATTCAATTTATTCCGGACCATTAAAGACGCCGCCTTCCGCGTAGAATCATACGTCATCCTCGCCGCCATATTGGATGGGTCAAAGCGGAGAATAAAGATGCCTCATTCATGTGCTGCGTTTAACTGTACCAACAGGTTTGCCGTCCAAACGAGATCACATGGGATTACCTTTCACAGGTGAGACTGGAAAAATACTTTTCATTGTATTTGGTCATTATAATGTAATTTTACGAACAGATTTTTCTGACTTTGTGGCTAATATGAAGTCTCGCGCATAATAGTTTATGCGCATGCGTCCTTACTTCTTCTATTGTTCTGGTGTCTCCGAAGGGACCGTCTTACAGCGCCCCTAGAGGTGTGGCATGTGTATTGCATCGTTTTCAGCAAGCGTTGCGTTGCCATATGAACCTGATATTTTACTGATCGTTGCCCATTTGGACGCGATATTTTTTTAAATAACATCTCGTTGCCGTTGTCGTGTGGATGTAGCCTTAGTGTTAAGAAGCTTTTGGGAAACCCACCACTGTTAGGTTTTGTTCTCTCTGTACCGAAGGAGGTTGAATTGACAAAGTATGATCTAGGAATGTAGACCTCTACTGCCTAAGAGGTTCTGCCTCACGGATTGATCCGGGAGCAAACAGTCACTGACACGGGCACAGTTGTTCAGAGATGATTCTCAGTTTATTGTAGGACAAACATGAGTATATATTCGCATTCAAGATTGTGTTGTAACTATGTGATTGGATGATGATTTAATTGATGAAGCCAATGTTGTAGTCGAGTCACTAAATCTCGAGTCAGAGTCCAGTCTTGAGTCCCCAGTATTCAAGTCTAAGTCAAGTCCAAGTCATTAAAAAAATTGAGTCGAGTCCGAGTTGAGTCCACTATTGATCCGAGACAAGTCTGAGTCGATTCCACTATTGATCAGAGTTGAGTCCAAGAACAATACTCCAACCTCACCATTTGACGGTGGCTGTTTTAGTGCCATTAACATTAGTTTGTTCCTGAACATGACGTATGAAAAGGTGAATGTGCATTCTCTGTCAGGTAGTGTGAAGTATTCTGTCAGAGATGGTTGGGAGATGGATGTAAGTGCAGAACATGTGTTTATTAATACAAGTGAAGACAGGTAAACAATCCAGAATGGCAGGCAAAATCGTAAAACAGTGAAACAGGTGAAACAGGCAATAGGTCAAGCGAGGCACAAACATCGTGGACTAGGCAGAATCAAAGACAAGAAACAGGAAATCAGGGATCAGGAAACCAAACAAGGAAATAAGGATTGGTAATGTGTCAGGAACATAACTCAATACTTCGCAAAGTAAGTGCACTTTCACAGTTTTTATATCACCATGCTGATTGCTCGCTCATCCTGTGCAGGTGTGAGTCGTTTGCAACGTGTGCGCGAGTCTGCTTGGCATGCACGCTGTCCGGATCATGCCCGCGAGTCTATCTGATGCATGCGCCAAGGCGCGCAGGTGTGACACTCTTGCACAAACTTAGTACAAAAATTAATGTAGATATAAATATCTTATGCTAAATTATTATGGCATGTTACAAAAAATAAATAAAAAAAAAATCAGAGTCCTCATCTCCAATTTACAGGTCCTAATGCAGTTAATGCATGAGTCCAAGTCCTCAGTGCTCAAGTGCAAGTCGAGTCATGAGTCCTTAAAATTAGGGCATGAGTTGGACTTGAGTCCGAGTCCTGGACTTAAGTACTACAAGCCTGGATAAAGCTAAATTATCTATGTATAATGTAAATGGGTGATGAAGCATTACATCACTGGTTTAGACTACACTACTGTATGAAAGAAGAGAGACATTATGGACCATTACATCACCAGTCAGGATCATAGTCTTATGAAAAGAAGAAATGTGTTACTGGTCAACATCACCTTCATTACGCAGAGGGCAGAATGTGCGAGCGAATATAAATCTCAAGGATTTAACTAACCAAAACAAGTAGCAATCAGAACAGCCTGTACCAGTTTCAAGCATGCCAAACACATATTTCTGTCAATGCCCTCTTAGATCCTGAAAGGATCTGATGCATGCTTGATCACACTGGACTTTCCTTGTCTTTAAGGCCCTGTCCACACGGCAACGGATTCAGGTGACTCCGATACAATTGCTTATCGTTTAGGCCTGGCGTACACACGGCACCGGCGTTTTGGGTGCCCAAAACGCAATCTTTTTGAAAACGGGTTCCAGAGTGGAAAGATCTGGCAACGTTGCCGTTGTGAAGTCGTCTGGATGAGTAGAACAGATTTGTTTACGATGACGTCACAACCACATGACTGTCAGTGCTTCACGCCGGGTAGAAGTGTAATGAACTCGATGCGAGTTGTCAACAAATCCTATAACTTGGTTCATGAAATGCACTTACAAAATATTTTCACTGTGAATATTTATTGTGTAATGGTGCAAAGTGAGAGAGAGAGAAAATAACCCCTAGGGCAGAGTCAATCCCGCCAGCAAAAATAGGGAAAAAAAGGAGCGATCTCACCTCTTCAGATGTTGGTTTAAGTCCTACAATACATTCCTCAAAAAGGGCGTAGAACAACAAATTAATCCATCAACGTGTAGCATTCAATTTAGTCCGGACCATTAAAGACGCCGCCTTCCGCGTAGAATCATACGTCATCCTCGCCGCCATATTGGATAGGTCAAAGCGGAGAATAAAGATTAGCTGCGTTTAACTGTACCAACAGGTTTGCCGTCCAAACGAGATCACATGGGATTACCTTTCACAGGTGAGACTGGAAAAATACTTTTCATTGTATTTGGTCATTATAATGTAATTTTACGAACAGATTTTCCTGACTTTGTGGCTAATATGAAGTCTCACGCATAATAGTTTATGCGCATGCGTCCTTACTTCTTCTATTGTTCTGGTGTCTCCGAAGGGACCGTCTTACAGCGCCCCTAGAGGTGTGGCATGTGTATTGCATCGTTTTCAGCAAGCATTGTGTTGCCATATGGACCTGATATTTTACTGATCGTTGCCCATTTGGACGCGATATATTTTTAAATAACATCTCGTTGCCGTTGTCGTGTGGATGTAGCCTAAGTATACTGCTCAAGTTTTCAATCAAAGCTTAAGTAATTGCTGACAATCACGTCCAGATCACCTGTAAATGAAACACCAAGGTTACTTTTGGTCCAAGGGGTTGGAAATGGTTGGCCCATAATTACCTCAAAAGGAGACAATTTAGATCTTGAATTGGGAGTTATTCTAATTTTGCAAGGGATAGATGGTAGAAGGTAAAGTCGGCCTCAGTACCCTGAGTTTGTAGAAAAGCTAATGTCTAGTCTGTCACGAGACAAAGAAAAATGAGAAAACATTGAATAAACCAGTGATTCAGAAACATTTGAGCAAGGTTTTCTCTCTTTGGCCACCCACTTAGCGACTTTGTTTGCAGTGTGGTTCCTACTGGCCTCAGTCGAGTCAGCAGAGTCGTGACCTTTGGTTGTAACGATGAACAATTGTTTTGGGCAGAGAACATGCTTCTAAAAGATCTATGACAAGAGAGGTGTGTGATATGTTTACCATCAATGCCCTTAAAGCCACGTGAATGCCAGATTTTCCCAAACTCATGAGCTACCCCAAAGGTGTAACAGGAATCTGTATAAATAGAATACCCATTCAGAAAAACTAAATCATTAGGTTTTGAACAAGAACGGTCAGCAAACATATGCACACCATGCTCAAAGGGAGTTTGAGACATATCACACCTCAGTGATGAGGTGGTGGTAATTTCATCTCAACAGTTGTGTTCCAACCATGCTGGATCTGGGCCAGACCTGCAGGAAGACAACAGGTGGGCTGAACACAGTTCATAGATTCATAACACGATGGAGCTGAAGCCTTTCCACATGCATTTACAGATGATACAGGGACTGACGGGCACACCACCAATGCGGATTTGGTTAATTTCATGTCTTTTTTTTTTTTTTTTTTTTTTCCAGCCTTTTTTCCATGAGTGTGGGCACTGTCCCAATTATGTTTCTGATTATGCCAAGCATTCAAACTACACTTCATATGGTCAAAATCCCAGCTGGCATCTCCCAGCTTATCATATACCATTAAACCAGCACTTAACAAATGGTTCTCATCAAAAGTACCGTCTCTGGTTTCCATTGTGGTTGAGCCTCTGTCCATTTGGCCAAATTATTAATGAAAGGCTGCACAAAATAGCCAAAGCTCTCATCACACATGAATTGATTTGGAGTCCTATCTTCAGTCATAGACTGACTACTTCCACTCATTTTGACACACAAAACACACACAAGGAGAATTTCCTAGGTGGAGTAAGGTAAAATTTCAACAAGTTATAGTCTTGAGAAATAATTTGCAGGTTGGAGTGTATAGACCTCTCAACCTGTCTCTAGGAACACCATTGAGAGCATATCCAAACAGTATATGGCAGCTTTAGAATATACATGGTTGAGTAAGACTCAGTGACCTTCTCATTCCCTAGAAATGCTTGGACAAATCAGACAAATCAAATCCATCCATCCATTATCCATAACCGCTTATCCTGTGCATGGTTGCAGGCAAGCTGGAGCCTATCCCAGCTGACTATGGGCGAGAGGCGGGGTACACCCTGAAAGGTCACCAGATCATTGTAGGGCTGACAAATTGAGACAAACAACCATTCACACTCACCTTTACACCTACAATCAATTTAGAGCCACCAATTAGCCTAGCCTACATGTCTTTGGACTGTGGGGGAAACCGGAGTACCCAGAAGAAACCCATGCAGACCATGCAAACTCCACATAGAAAGGCCCCTGTCAGCCACTGGGCTCGAACCCAGAACCTTCTTTTTTTAAAGATTTTTTTGGGGCTTTTTTCACCTTTATTATTGGATAGGACAGTGTAGAGACAGGAAATGAGCAGGAGAGAGAGACGGGGAGGGATCAAGAAATGACCTCGGGCCGGAATCGAACCCGGGTCCCCGGATTTATGGTATGGCGCCTTATCCACCTGAGCCACGATGCCCCCAAACCCAGAACCTTCTTGCTGTGAGGCAACAGTGCTAACCACTACACCACCATGCCACCAACGAATCAAATCAGACAGATCAAAACACAGTCTCTTCCAATTGGCCCCAGGAAACACCATAGGACTATTTATACAATCAACATATGTGTGTGATTGGGATAACCAACAACTACCATCCAATCGGCCTTTGGAAGCACCATAGAACTATTTATACAATGCACGTATGTGTGTGACTGGGATAACCAGATTCCAGCTCTCCAGATGGAAGAAGAGCACCCCATGTACTAAAAAAAATTATCTTACCTTCCATGTGGAGATCCTGGACGAGAGGCCCCAAAAAACTAACCAAAACAAGTAACAATCAGAACAGCCTGCGCTAGTTTCAAGCATGCCAAGCATATATTTCTATCACCACCTTGGGTGTTTATTGCCAAAAAGCTCCATTTTTACCTCACATACCTTCATACCTTCATACACATACCTTCCAAACAATCTGTCAGCATGGAGGTGGCATCTGATGGTGGTTTTGGAGACTCGGAATCCCCAAGATTTTACTTTCTCTTGTAATTCACCAAAAGTGATCCTTGGGGACTTTCCCCCCTACCATCCTCCTCGCTGTGCACGGGGACAAAATAAATTTGGGTCCTCTTCCAGGCAAGTTTGTAACAGTTCCAGTTGATGTCCACTTTTTTTTTAAATTGCCCTAACAATAGAAATGGACATTTTCAAGTAAGTAACTATTTTTTATAAACATTCCTTGACTTATGTTGATGGATGACTAAGGGAACTTGGCCTCTGTGTCACCTCATATTTGTTCCCCAGTTAATCAGGAAGTCATGGACTACAGCTTGAAAGTTCCTACGCACTCCAATCAACTAAAAAATGTACAATTTAAATGGGAGATATGCTTCAGTTACATTGTGTTCACCATAATTTCCAGGAGTGCTGATAACAGTGGTGCATGTGTTTTTGTTGAAAATAATTATTTCTTGATGAGGGATTTGATTTTCTCTGAATAAATGTATGGATTTTTCTCATTTTTTTCACCATGAGATGAAGCTACTTCAACAAAATGTGGACTTATTTTTCCAACACTTTTTGCTAATCTTTCCAAGGGGTGCCAATAATTGTGGAGGGCACTGTATTTTGGGAAACAAACAAGAGAGAACATTATACTCCAGGAATCATGTGACTGAACTCTGTTGCAGGTGTGACAGTTCAGCAGACTGGAGGAATGATGAAAGAGATGAACAGGTGTGTGTGTGTGTGTGTGTGTGTGTGTGTGTGAGAGAGAGAAAGAGAGAGAGAGATCTCATGTGTTTATCCTGTCAAAGAGATTGCTCACTGACATGCAATCTAGCAGCAACAACAAAACTCAGAATGAAAAAAAACCCCATAAATGTTCCTCTGATACCAGGCTCTATGCTTATTTCCAAATAAAAAATACCAAGTCAGTAAAATAAAATATTCTGTTCTCTCAGAGGTAAACATTAATTAACATTAACATCCTCCATAAATGCTATTTGCTGTGATTCATTAAAGCATGACATCTTTGAAGAATGCACTCTATAAATGTCTAGGAAATCCCCTTCTAGGATTTGGTCTTGGGACGCAAACATTCAGCATAGCTTGGGAAAAGTTATTTTCGACAAAGGACAAATGTCACATGTTGAATTGGTCCTTCAATTGGAATAAGTGCTTGATGAAATCCACTGGTCCTTTGGGATGAGCATTAAACAGCAAGCATCCTGAGTTTCGGGATACTAATATCCAGAACACAAAATAATCAATTTTTCCTACTATTTCAACCTGGGGTTAAATGATTTACATGAAATATGCTTATAGTGTTCAATGTACTTATGTTATCCAACATCTGTAATGATGATCAGATCTTTGTTGATGACAGATAGATTTTATCCATTACCACATAGGTCATATCATGTGTTTCTGTTTCATAGTGACTTCATATTATGTGACCTTTTTGAAATATTAGCCAATATTTGCTGAATTGACCAAGCAATAAAGCTGGCTCAGCTAGGAAGACAACTATGAAATGAAATAGTTGTAGTTAAGGTTAGAGTACACTCCTGATTAAAGAACTTGTTGATTTGACTTTGATGAGTTTGACTAGCTGAACAACACAAGCCTGTTTTTATCAGTAACCTCTATGAGCTGATCAGTGTTTATCAGATTAAAACAGAAGGCTCGTTTCAGCAGGTTTGATTGATTCCACATCATACAAGAACTTTGATGATCTTTGAAGGAACTATGGTCCTTGATTGGAGGAAACCACAATAGACAAGCCAGCCCCTCAACCCCCAGTGTATCACTAGGGGAATTAACAGCTTTAAGATATTCTTAAAGTATCCTAAAAGTTCATGAAATGTTACATTTCTTTGTATTTACTTATAAAGTTAAAAATTGTTATAATAGAAATTTAAATGACTTTCCATGACTTCTTAAAGATAATGAAATGATGTTAAAAATAATGTTTAAGATGTTACTACATTTAATGTTTAAATGTACTTAAAGTCACTACTACTTTTAAGAATACCAAACTTAAAGTTACTAGTATCCATCCATCATCTGTAGCCACTTATCCTGTTCTACAGGGTTGCAGACAAGCTGGAGCCTATCCCAGCTGACTATGGGCAAGAGGCAGGGTACACCCTGGACAAGTCGCCAGGTTATTGCAGGGCCAACAAAGAGACAAACAACCATTCACAGTCAATTTAGAGCCATCAATTAGCCTAACCTGCATGCCTTTGGGGGAAACCAGAGCACCCGGAGGAAACCACGCAGAGAACATGCAAACTCCACACAGAAAGGCCCTCGCCGGCCGCTGGGCTCAAACCCAGAACCTTCTTGCTGTAAGGCGACAGTGCTTACCACTACACCACCTCAGTCGCTAGTATCTCATCTCATCTGATTATCTCTAGCCGCTTTATCCTGTTCTACAGGGTCGCAGGCAAGCTGGAGCCTATCCCAGCTGACTATGGGCAAGAGGCAGGGTACACCCTGGACAAGTCGCCAGGTTATTGGAGGTCCAACATAGAGACAAACAACCATTCACAGTCAATTTAGAGCCACCAATTAGCCTAACCTGCATGCCTTTGGGGGAAACCAGAGCACCCGGAGGAAACCACGCAGAGAACATGCAAACTCCACACAGAAAGGCCCTTGCCGGCCGCTGGGCTCAAACCCAGAACCTTCTTGCTGTAAGGCGACAGTGCTTACCACTACACCACCTCAGTCGCTAGTATCTCATCTCATCTGATTATCTCTAGCCGCTTTATCCTGTTCTACAGGGTCGCAGGCAAGCTGGAGCCTATCCCAGCTGACTATGGGCAAGAGGCAGGGTACACCCTGGACAAGTCGCTAGGTTATTGGAGGTCCAACATAGAGACAAACAACCATTCACAGTCAATTTAGAGCCACCAATTAGCCTAACCTGCATGCCTTTGGGGGAAACCAGAGCACCCGGAGGAAACCACGCAGAGAACATGCAAACTCCACACAGAAAGGCCCTTGCCGGCCGCTGGGCTCAAACCCAGAACCTTCTTGCTGTAAGGCGACAGTGCTTACCACTACACCACCTCAGTCGCTAGTATCTCATCTCATTATCTGTAGCCGCTTTATCCTGTTCTACAGGGTCACAGGCAAGCTGGAGCCTATCCCAGCTGACTATGGGCAAGAGGCAGGGTACACCCTGGACAAGTCGCCAGGTTATTGGAGGTCCAACATAGAGACAAACAACCATTCACAGTCAATTTAGAGCCACCAATTAGCCTAACCTGCATGCCTTTGGGGGAAACCAGAGCACCCGGAGGAAACCACGCAGAGAACATGCAAACTCCACACAGAAAGGCCCTTGCCGGCCGCTGGGCTCAAACCCAGAACCTTCTTGCTGTAAGGCGACAGTGCTTACCACTACACCACCTCAGTCGCTAGTATCTCATCTCATCTCATTATCTCTAGCCGCTTTATCCTGTTCTACAGGGTCGCAGGCAAGCTGGAGCCTATCCCAGCTGACTATGGGCAAGAGGCAGGGTACACCCTGGACAAGTCGCCAGGTTATTGGAGGTCCAACATAGAGACAAACAACCATTCACAGTCAATTTAGAGCCACCAATTAGCCTAACCTGCATGCCTTTGGGGGAAACCAGAGCACCCGGAGGAAACCCACGCAGAGAACATGCAAACTCTGCACAGAAAGACCCTCGCCGGCCACGGGGCTTGAACCCGGACCTTCTTGCTGTGAGGCGACAGCGCTAACCACTACACCACCATGCCGCCCAGTTACTAGTATATTTAATGAATTAAAAAATTTCAGTACGAGTACTTAGATTTACTACTACTACTACTACTACATGGGGGAAGCCATGGCCTAATGGTTAGCTTTGGGATCAAAAGGTTGCTGGTTCAATTCCCTTGATCAGCAGGAATGGTTGAAGCGCCCTTGGACAAGGCACCTAACCCCCAAGTGCTTCCCAGGCTGCTCTGGGTATGTTGTACGTCGCTCTGGATAAGAGCGTCTGTGAAATGCCATTAATGTAATGTACTAAATATAAGGCCTGATCTTAAAGATAACTTAAACACACTATTAAATTTAAGGTTCCTTTAGCTTGAATGCAAAGGTTGCTGGTTCAATGAATAAATGAAAAATTGTTAAATTTTTAAAATTGTTAAATTTAAATGAATAAATGAACATTGACATTTTCACCTTGCGAAGTCTAAGAGACAAAGCTCATTTTTAAATGCACTGACAACCCCATCAATCACTGATTCTAATCAGCTTAATGTTGAGATACACTACCGTTCAAAAGTTTGGGGTCACTTTGAAATGTCCTTATTTTTGAAAGAAAAGCACTGTTCTTTTCAATGAAGATCACTTTAAACTAATCAGAAATACACTCTATACATTGCTAATGTGGTAAATGACTAGTCTAGCTAAATTCTACTAAATGTCTGGTTTTTGGTGCAATAGGCCCATTTCCAGCAACTATCACTCCAGTGTTCTAATGGTACATGCTCATTGCCTCAGAAGGCTAATGGATGATTAGAAAACCCTTGTACAATCATGTTAGCACAGCTGAAAACAGTTTAGCTCTTTAGAGAAGCTATAAAACTGACCTTCCTTTGAGCAGATTGAGTTTCTGGAGCATCACATTTGTGGGGTCGATTAAATGCTCAAAATGGCCAGAAAAATGTCTTGACTATATTTTCTATTCATTTTCCAACTTATGGTGGTAAATAAAAGTGTGACTTTTCATGGAAAACACAAATTTGTCTGGGTGACCCCAAACTTTTGAACGGTAGTGTACATAGTTTCTATTTCTTCATCACAGCTTTTCATTATTAACACTTAGAGTCAGTAATTATATGTATTATGTAATTTTTTTAAAGCCATGAAGTTTATAATACCACTTCATGACCTTACTTATGAAATTACAGATGGATACAAGAAGCAACAGCTGATCCTGAGCACTGATAAAGTTTCCAGGGAGGTTTTGCAATATTGAACATGATGATAAACAAAGCCACGTGCTCAAGGACTGGTTCCAAATGGGGGCGGGGCCAAGATAACTTCCGGATTCGCAGCCAGACAATATAAACACGCAGCTGCGCACTTTCAGGCTTCAGACACGATTGTTGTTTTTATTTTGTTTTTTGCAATAAAGTAACACGATTATAAGAGTTTAATCGCTTGTGTTGCTCTTTGAAGACTTTTTATTGTCACTTTGTACGTGAAAGATGCCGTTTCTAGGACAGGATTGGCGCTCATGTGGACAGAACTGGGTTAAAACCGAGGACGGATGGAAAAGAACAACGAAAGATGAAAACGAGACGAATAACAATGTTTCCAAGAGGTCAGTGCTGTTACTGGCATTCGTGTTCATTTGCTCTCATTTGCCTGACTGTCCCCTGTTTTCATGGATAGGGATCTAACTATTGTTCTAGCAAGCCTAAGAGATGAAAACTCAGTGTCCCAGACTGGGATCATTTCCACTGACGCACTTTGTTTATATCCCTGATCATGTCTCATAGATGGAGAAGAGAGACAGGAAAAAAGCAGTAGGCATCAGTTCCAGCTTGGTTTCATGGATATGACCTTAGACGCAATAAACTAAATTCTGATTTTGATTCTGATTGATGTCACAGCTGTGCATTTGTTTTTGGCCCTCTGTTAATCATTCTGCTATTAATACACGCACATCAGTAATCATCTGCTTGGCCTGATTACTGTTTCCATAACTGTGACTCAATCAAAAATATTTTTTCAAAATATAGGACTGTTATGATAATAGTATCCGAGATGATTTTTCTTGTTATTGCCTTTTACAATACCCAACACCATTCCTCTTTACGTATAGCCTGCGTACAATATCTTTCTTTAAATATGCACACAATAATTCAGACATTATTATAACATGTTATAACAGGCTGATGTATTTGATCCAGATTGCTGATCTGAATCATTCTGATTTTATCTGTCTCATGCTTTCTAGCCATGAAAGCAATCAAGAGGACTACAACAAGGAAAACTTGCTCCTCTCTATTAACTATGACATGGCCTCAAAGAAACGAAAGAAGGATTTGCTGAATAACAACACTAAGGTTCCCTGTAAGCGATAGCAGCACCCTAGAATAGTAGTCTCAGTTCATTTGTGGAGGCTAAATGCCATGATTTTTTTTTTCTTCTTCTTCCTAGATTTCTACAAAGAGAAGTGGATTTATGTGCACAAAGGGAGCACCAAAGAGGTAATGGAACAAACAGTTTGGTTTTTTTTCTTTAAAGGTGACTTGTATAAAAATTCATTTTCCACATGTTGACACAGTTCCCTGAGGTCTTACTGACATGCTTTGGTTGAAATACTACAAGGATAAAGCACCACAGCTTCCTTCTTACCCTGTCTAAACAGTCCTGTTCAAAACAGCTGATTTGTGTGCCTGCTCCTTTAAATCATAATGTGCCACTGCTTACCCCACCCCCTCTTCCGCCAACCAATCAGGTAGCACTTTCTTTCATGAATATTCATTCATTCAGTTCTCCCTATGGAGGCAGGATAGTGGTGCAGTGGTTAATACTGTCGCCTCACAGTAAGAAGGTTCCAGGTTTGAACCTCATGGCTGACGGATGTTGCATGCTCTCCCCATACCTGTTTGGGTTTCCTCTGGTTTCTTCCCATGGTTTGGGTCAAAAATACCCAGCTACTGGGGTTGCACAAGCATATTTGGTGCTGGTCCCAAGCCCGGATAGATTTGTTTGTTTGTTTGTTTATTTGGCCATAAACGTACAATAAAAAACGGTACAGGTGTGGCAGGGATGACACAAAAAAGCGTAAAAACTTGTTTCCATTGTGGTCCCTTATCACAGACAAAAAATAGCTACACACAATTAAAAAATAACAAAATAAAAAAATTTGACAATACTGTATAACTGAATTGATAGATTGGGGAGGGTTGGGTCAGGAAGGGCAGCCGGTGTAAACCTGTACCAAATCAAGTATGCAGATCGTAAATTGGAAGGATGATCTGCTATAGCGACCCCTAAATGGAGCAGCTGGAAAAAGACTGAGCAGTTCTCAGAGTGGAGATACTGAAATGGGGGGTGTATAATTCTAATGATCTCCAGTGTGACATAGAAAGTGGTGCCAAATCTTAACAGCTTGTTGAAGCACATGTTTTCTGAAATGGGTAACTCAAAGGAAACTGACTGGGTGTCTTATTTCAGAGTTTGTGGGTTGGTAGGCTCCAGAGACACAGCCCCCAAATAAATAAATAGAAGAGAAATTTAAATTAGTGGTTTTTATTTTTTGTTTGTTTTTTTAAACAGCCAAATACAATTAAAGGCCTACGATTAACGTTGTGGTTTTTTTGGTTTGTTAATTTTTTTATTATTATTTTTTTAATCCAGCGTCATGGCTACTGTACTTTGGGAGAAGCTTTTAATCGCCTGGATTTCTGCAGCGCCATCAAGGACACCAGACGATTTAATTATGTTGTGAGGGTAAGCTTTCTTTTTCTAGAAACACTTCAGTTGTTCAGTGACCGAATGAAACCATTAGTTGGAATAGTGTCCTTTCAGTTTAGCACTTAAAGACACATGAGCTCTAGGAGAGGATGGGGGTTAAGCCTCTGTGTGTGTGTGTGTGTTTAGCTCTGTTTTTACCCTTATCACTACACTCCAGACTAGTATTCTTCTGGAAAAAGTTCTGTCATGGTGATGCGTACTTGAGTGTGTATCAAGTCCAAGCATGTGTCATCTTGTCATTGTTTATGGGCCACGCTCAAACATTACCTATGCAAGACGTACTGAAGACTAAGGGGGGAGGAGAAGAGAATATTTTAAGATAAATAAACTTTACCACTTAGCTTATTTTTCTAAAAGCAAAGGTCAAGAGTGTACCAGTGAAGGCCCGTATGAGGCGGTCAGTGCTCAGATGTGCTTCGAAACGATGGCCACGTGAAAGCAGGGTTGAAAGTCAGCCCCGTTCTTAAGTCTCCATTAGTGCACCTTCACAATATTTCAACTTGTTTGTTGTGTGAAACTATGTTTAAAAAAAAATCACTTGGTTATCACTTGCCTATTGTTAAATATTAGGAGTAGGGTTTGCATAATCCAATATTATTTGTAATGTCAAATTAATAGAGAAATACTTCGCACATCTTTTATCCGTTGCATACAAAACCGTAATCGTAACAATAGTGCACTGAAGTAGAAAACACTTCTCAAATCTGTTTTCTAGCTTGACAGTGTGCTGTGTTCAGGTTTGTCTCATGTGTTTGTGGGGTGAAAGTAGACAAGTCTGTTAGTGTCTTGTTGAGCTTGGTTAATGATTTGAGTTTCGGTAGTAATGATGTGGGGGGGGGGGGGGGGGGTCCATGAGACGAGAGCAAACAATAACATGACGCACAGCGACCTTTCATAACCCTTTAACAGCATTCACCTGAGAATCCTGTGGTGCTCGTCGGGGCACATTTTTGTATTCAAGCTCAATGGCAGAGGCTCAACACTTAAAATAGCCTGTGACTCATTTTAGATTGCATTAAACCTGCCGAACAAGCGGATAATAATAATAATTGCTCAGCTATTGTGTACGAAGTGCCATATAGTAAATCTGGTTTGCTCTGCTGGCTCAGACAGTGGAAGAGCAGGTTAGGAAACGTGTATGGAGATGGAGACTGGGTTAATTGTAGGACTCTGTGTCCCAGTTTGAGAGGGTAGAAATGTTACATCCCGATGGCTACCATGTGAACACACTTGAAAGGGTTATCATGGGGGACTTGGTGGTGCTAGTGACGCTCACATGATGTCAGGTCAGGCAGGGGGTCAGTGTTGCTCCGTGGCACTGCAGTTCTTGGATAGCCAGCATACCAACCTACTCAGCTTTGGCATTTAGATTTTTTGGAAACAAGTCACTGCCCTCTCAACTGAATACTGCGTACTGAAAATGCCATCAAGCATATTGTCCTCCAGTTTGAACCCACGCACACCACGTGTATGTGTCTTTGTCAGCCTAAAATAATCGAGGGCTTTAATTTTTTTTATGCACTCCTGCTGGTGACCTTTTATAACCCTTGAATGTTTTCTTGAGCACAACAGCACTGAGACATAAACCAGGGTATGAGGTGCAGAGCAATGCTTGGCTGCTCCTCAGATTATGGTGTTGTTGTTGCTTAAGCTTGGATGGAGAGAGAAGCATAATGTTATGTATGTGAAGTTGGAACAAAACGTCTCCAAGTCTTGACTGCTGAAATTTATGCCTTTTAGCTGCTTGAGCTGATTGCCAAGTCACAGCTACCATCTCTGAGTGGAGTGGCGCAGAAGAACTACATGAACATTCTGGAAAGAGTAGTGCAGAAAGGTGAGGATGCACGCACACAAACTGGCTCAGAATACACATTTTATTTATCCCCCCCCTGCCATATTTACATTCACCAGCCACTTTAATAGGAACTTGTTTTTGATTCTAATGCCCCTTTTCCACCAAAGCAGTTCCGGGACTGGTTCGGGGCCAGTGCTTAGTTTGGAACTGGGTTTTCTGTTTCCACTGACAAAGAACTGGCTCTGGGGCCAGAAAAACCGGTTCCAGGCTAGCACCAGCTCTTTGCTGGGCCAGAGGAAAGAACCGCTTATGTCAGCGGGGGGGCGGGCGAAATTGTTAAGACCGACAACAATAGCAAGACTGCGAAAGGTCACCATTTTTAAGCAACAAGAAGCAGCAGCTGTACAAACGCGAAGTCCTCCATTATTGTTGTTTCTGCTTCTTCTCCGTGTTGTTGTTGCTTCGATGTTCACGCCAAGGTTTATGTAAATGCAGCGACGTAACTGATGTATACAGCGACGTAATGACATGGCTCCCCTTAGCACCCCGAGCTATGGAAAAGCAAACTGGTTCTCAGCTGGCTCGCAAGTTGAACGAGTTGTGAACCAGCACTGGCCCCGAACCAGCCCTGGAACTGATTTGGTGGAAAAGGGGTAGATGATGTTCTTGGCTGGCAGGAGTGGAACCCAGTGTGGTCTTCTGCTGTTGCATGCTAAGATGCTTTTCTGCTCACCACGGTTGTAAAGAGTGATTATCTGAGTTGCTATACGAGTTCCTTCCTGGCAGCTCAAACCAATCTGGCCATTTTCCTCTGAGCCCTTATCAGCAAGGCGTTTGTTTCCACCCACAGAACTGTCGCTCACTCACTCGATGTTTTTTGGTTTTCGCACCATTCTGTTGAGACTGTTGTGTGTGAAAACCCTGGGAGATCAGCAGTTTCTGAAATATTCAAACCAGTCCATCTGGCTCAAACCAACACCCATGCCATAGTGAAAGAGTCACACTTTGAGATCACAATTTTTCCCATTCTGATGAATGAAGTGAACATTAAGCGAAGCGCTTCAGTTGTATGCGTTGTGCTGCTGTCAAGGAATCAACTGATTGGAGAACTGCATAAAACAGCAATGTGGATGTAGGGGTGTTCCTAATAAATTTGCTGAATGTATATTTTAATTTATATTCACACTGGCAATGATCTGTTTACAACAGCATTTGGCCTCAATCAGTAGCATCGCTGTAAGAAATCTCATAATTTCCTGCAGTGGAAAGCATGACAAGGTTTTGAGAGCAAACAGGGACCTCACGAGTATTGTAAACCAAGTGGTCCATCAGTTAAACAAAAGCGCATGTTAAGTGTACTAACTTGATCAGGCCCAAGTAATAGGATGACGACTAGCCTTTTTGCATGGACTTGTTTATTTAACCTAGCACTAACAAAGAAACTAGAATATATTACTTTGAAGGAAATGAAGGTGAAACGGGACTACTTCCTCTTTAAAATTGCTTTTCCCTTTAAAGCTGCTTACTTTTTAATCTTCTACCTAAGCAGTGTCTCGATCATAGCCCTGTGTCTCTGTCGGCATCCATGTAAACAGTTGTAATCCTCTGAAATCTTCCTGCTCCTGCTTTTGTTTTATTTTAGTGCTGGAAGATCAACAGAATGTGAGGCCCATCAAAGAGCTGCTGCAGACGCTGTATGTGTCACTTTGCAGTCTGGTGCAAGACATGGGCAAGTCTGTGCTGGTGGGAAACATTAATATCTGGGTGCACCGCATGGAAAACATCTTGCAGTGGCAGCAGCAACTGGACAACATTCAGATAAACAGGGTGAGTATAGCGCCTAGGGTTTGATTGATAATCGGAGCATGTTTCCTCACAGTGGCTAAACATCTCCTTTCTAAAACATTATCGGAATGAATAATTAAACACCTTTCAACTGAGCTGGATTTCTGTAAGATAACAAAACCCAAGAGCAACAACTGGCCAGAAATGTCTGTGGACCTTCAATACTGAGCCAGTCTGGCATTTAAATTGGCCCATAAAAAGGTCTTATTATTGGTCATTTATCATCTGCTTTGGCCCCTAAATATGCCTCCTTTGTTGGATAAGACTAATGTCCTTTCTACATCACCAAAAATGCACATTAAAACTCTTTCTGGACAGAATCTAGACTTCATTCTTTGATCAGCTTTGTGTTCAGTTTTACAGTAGATACTCCTATATTTGGAGTCTAACAGGTAGGCAGGCTTAATGTAAAGGTGGCCCATATTATACCCTTTTTCCAGACATTAAAACAGTTCCCTGAGACCTGAATGAAATGTCTCCTGACATGCTTTAGTCAAAATACCACAAGGATAACGCACCATAGCTCCCTTGTTCAAAACGGCTGATTCATATGCCTGTTCCTTTAAATGATAATGAGCCACTGATCACCACGCCTACCTTTCCCCACCAGTCAATCAAGTAGCACTTTCCTCATGAATATTAATTCGCAAAAGCAGTTCTCAAGCCATGAGTGGAGATCCTCAAACGAGGGGGTGGGGAAAATTCTAATGAGCTCTGCTTGTGACCTCAGAAGTGGAACTGAATCTGAACGGCTTGTTGAAGCTCATGTTTTCTGAAACATGGGCAGTGCAAAAGAAACTGACTGGGTGTTTTATTTCAGAGTTTGTGGGTTGGTAGGCTCCAGATACCCAAAAAGAAGCATATGAAGTGTACTTCATGTTATGATTATAATACGACAGTGCAAATACGGTGTAAAATGAGATTAATGAGCATTTTGTGTAAAACATTAAACATGGCACACAGGATGTTCTTTCGGTTTGGTTACAACTTAAATGTTGCTCCCTGTCTGTACATAGCACGGTCTTTTACTGCTAATGAAGCCATATTCTTAAAGGACCCATGGCATGGTGGTTTGTTGATGCTTTAAACGGGCTCGTGGAGGTTTCCGGATGTTATATCCGCAGCCTTTCTCGAAATGAACCCTCGGCGTGTAGATATAGCCTCCTGGGAGAAAGCCCCATTTCAGCCCTTTTCCCAGTGCGTCGTTTTGCTAATGAGAAGCATGGAGGTGGGGAAGGGTAGAGGGTGGGGCCAGGTCATGGGGGGAGGGGCTTGACCAAGCTACGCACACATACTCGCTGCTATCAGCGCCTGTAGCCATGCTGCTAAGACAAAACCCCGTTCTCCCTCGGACTCCTTTCATAAACTCAACGTGACACAGAGAACAGAGTGAGAGTGTTCGGAGTGGTAGTTTACGAACGTATAATACCCTAGGCTTGAACACGCACTCCATAACCAAAGAGGATAGAAGCAGCAACTACAGCAACATATCGCTTATCCAACAGAAGACATGCATTGCGGAGCAATAGTCAAACATAAGCTTATAAGTTACAGTCAATTTCCAGACTAAACTCAGTTTAACAGAGCATGCTGCATGCTTTTTGGTTTTGTAGCACAGAGTACCTGGCTAACTGCAGGAAGCGGTTAGCTGCACAGCTAACGTAGCCATTGCAAGGCTAACGCACCAATTTTAAAACACGGCAAAACGACTTAACAGTTATACACTTACTTGTTCGGTGTTTGTGGCTGATGCGGCAGGGATGCTTGGTACGGACCCAGGCTTCAGTGACAGTTGATGTGCAAAACCTGCCCTGTACTGTCCCAAGTTGTGGAAACATTCATCAGGAAAATGCTTCCGACAAACATACACCGTCTTAGGTAGACTCGACGGCGTATTATTGGAGTAAATAAAATTAAGCCACTGCGTCTTCAGGGGCTCTCCCATCGGCAGTAAAAACAGACTCCTTTCTGTGTTGTCACATCCATGTACAGCGCAATTTCCATGTTTCGCTCGCTTAGGTGGTGCCATGTGTCCTCTATGGTCTCCTCACTACAAAATTGAAGTGACGTATCTATGGTGGCAACTTTTGAGCTGGGCGGGCAATCCATACAATGGGTGGGAATCCGGGGGGGGGCGTGGGGATAATCTCCCTTGCTGACGTAGTAAAGGCAAGAGCCTATCAACGCGCCATTTTGACGCGCCATTCTCAAATATTGACAAAGGGTGGGCATAGTTTGGTTTACACATTATGACATTTCTAGCCACTGGGGTGACTTAAGAAGGTCAGAGGAACTCATTTTAACGTTAAACCTCAAAGTGAAAATTTCATGCCATGGGACCTTTAAAGCTTGCACTTGTGAAGCTGTGACTGCATCAATGATGATGAGATTGATGTGTGTTCTCTTTGTTTCTAAAGCCCACAAGCACTGGGATGACGCTCCTGGACTTGCCTGTCAGTCTCCAGTTGAACATCATGCAGCGGCTCTCAGATGGACGAGACCTGGTTAGTCTTGGGCAAGTGTGTCCTGACCTCGGTGTACTGACTGAGGACAGGCTGCTGTGGAAGAACCTCTGCCAGTACCACTTCACAGACCGACAGGTACGTACAACATTTTAGTGCTAAATATCATCAGTTTAATTGTATTCTAAGTCCTACTTCTGGATGTGTTTGGTGTTTTTGTTAAAGGTGTGACCATATATTGTTTTGGTATAAGTAAATAAACTGTCATAAGCTAAAGTCAAGATGACCAATTAGCATTATATTAGGTTTATGACTTTATGCCCCTGCTCCGGGGGGACTAGTTTACCTCTGTCCGTCCATCCGAAACAACACCCTTTTTCTCAGCAACCACAAATCCTAGCCACTTGGTACCAAACTTCAGCTTGGGGTTCTATACAGTGTAGACTGTTTTCAGGTCTGTCGCACATCAACTTCCTGTTTACTGACTGAATGTATTTACAAAACAGCATGGATTTTACAAAATTTTCGTAATACTTTTCTCAGCAACTACAAATCACAACTGCTTGATATTTGGTACCAAGCTTCAGCTTGGGGTTCTATACCGTGTGTACCGTTTTCAGGTCTGTCGCTCATTGACTTCCTGTTTACCAACAATGTATTTACGAAACCTATAGGGTGGGTTTTGATGCTATTTCAAGAAGCAAAATTCTATTTCAAAATGAGTTTACCAGGATGCTATTTGAAATCCCTGGGGAGAACACTGCTCTTTACTTGCTCGTTTCAGGGTTAATTATTTGTTGATGTCAACATTCGTAAGTGTCCCATTCCTTCGATTGCTTGCATTTGGATATAAGCAAGAGCAGGGGTATGTGTAAGTGAGCAGTAGCTCACTTTTTTTTTTTTTTTTTGTTTTGTTACAGATTCGCAAGCGACTTATGGTATCTGATAAGGGACACCTCGAATGGAAAAAGATGTACTTTAAGCTGTGCCGGTGCTATCCTCATAAGGAGCAGTACAGCGACACCCTGCAGTTTTGCACACATTGCCACATCCTGTTCTGGAAGGTGAGGTTGAAATGTGTCTTATACAGCATCTCATGGGTTCAGTTCGGAGTCAGCGCCTAAAATGCTTTACTAATACTCAATGTCTGTATGAATTTTGCTAACAGTCACAGCTGGCTTTTGTTCTAATGCATAAACCCTTCACACCAAGTCCTGAAAGCTTCCTTTCTGTTCTTGACCTCTACAGGACACAAACCATCCCTGCACAGCCAACAATCCAGAGAACTGCAGCATTTCCATTTCTCCACAAGGTTTCATCAACCTCTTTAAGTTCTAAAGGAACTTTTCTTGCTTTTGACGATTTGTACATAGTGTATATAAAGTCAAGTGCATTCGATTCCCAGATGGTATGAGTGGGAGGAAAAGCATGTCTGTGGAAGTCAGAGTGAGGAGTTTGGAAGTTTTGAAAAGATTATGAAAATGAAAAATGGAAAGAAGAGGAGGAAAAATCAGTGTCAAGGAGCTCCATTTATAGATCATGTATTTTGTTGGGCACGACTATCTTTGGAATAAACATAAGCTTTGCTTGGTGCAAGCAATTTGCATTACAATTTGCCCTCATGCTGCAATAATTCTTTATATAATTTGGGTTTTGTTTTTTTTAATATGGTATGGCAGTGAATGAACTTCTGTTGGACTTTATATTTGCATATGAAAAAGCATGCTGGAGTTTTTCAAAAGAAAGTGAGGAAATGGAATGTCCGTTATTATGGTGTGCAATATGTGTGGTTGGGGTTTTGTTTTTTAATGGAATTTTTTTCCACTTTTATACATTTGATGGTTTATTTTAAATGTACTGCAGCAAATGCAAGATAAGTAAACACTTGACTATAGTATGATCTGTTAACACTATTGTGTAATTTACAATGTCATTCACTGATTGTTGCTCAAATGTAGTCAATGCACATTGGACTGTTTTAAGAAACATTCACATGTTGCCTTTTGTCAGCATCAACAGGAGAAATGTTACTGAGCTATGCATTTATTCATAGCATTTTTTTTTTTAAACTACTACCTGCATGGTATGAATTTGATACCAAAGAGTTGCTTATTTATTTAATTCTGTGGCATACAGTTTCTCTCTCGCTCTCTTTTTTTTTTTTTTTTTAAATAATTATTTTAAAATGCAATATCACACTTGTGTTCAGTTATGCAAACACTGATGCTCTCTCTTGAAGAGCAAGTCATAATACATCTTGTTCCCAGCTGCTGAAAATAAACCATGTTCTTCTATTGCTGTGTTGTGTCCATTTTAGCGCCATCTAGTGGGATCAAATATTCTAATAACAGAAATGGAACCAAAAACTAAGCATAAAAGTAGTAATAGTGTTGTTCTTCTCAAAAGGAAAACAAAAGTATAGGTGTGGGGTTTTTTTTAATCTATTTCTCCTAATCTTATTTGCATAATCAATAAATTTATCACACATTTAAATAGGGTACTTTTATTTAAATTGATGTGTTACAGGATTAAAATGACCATGCTGGTTCATATCCAAATAAATCAAACACCATTAACAAGTTTCTAAACAACAGCATTATGTACAATAATTGTGTAAAAGAGCTACATGCTGTATTAAACATGAGACCGCAATTAATTGTTTATTATAGTCTAATCTCTCTGGTTGTTTCTATGCATCAGGGCACTTGTGCGTTTTTAGCAACTATGTAAACTAATTTCAGTCAGTCATAAAAAAACTTAGCCAATGTTAAATCCTTGTCGCTTTCTCTTCTATAAAGCGATTCGTAAAGGTTTATACAATTCATCTTGTTACTCTATTAGGGAAAATGACATAGTTAATAGTCGTGAGGTTGATGAGTAACACATCTTCAAATCCATCCATATTATCATAGCATTACATGATGGAAATGCTTGCTGTACATCACCAGCCATAGGATATGGAGCAGTTAGATCAGCCATTGTGCTGTATACTCTGGCAGGCTTATGTTTACAATCAGTCATAGTGTTTATTTCAGTCAATGTTTTCATTACAGAAGAATCCAGTCGGAAGGACCCAGTAGAACCCACAACCCCTTTTATCACTTGCACAGAACTTTAAAAACTAACCTGAGGATGCTTGTATGGTAAAAGAGTCAGACACTTTAGTCTTCCAGACATGTACAACCCCAATTCCAAAAATGTTGGGACGCTGTGTAAACTGTAAATAAAAACAGAATGAGAATTCGCAAATCATGAAAACCCTGTAGTTCATTGAAAATAGTACAAAGACAACATATCAAGTGTTGAAACTGAGAATTTGTATTGTTTTTTGAAAAATATATGCTCATTTTGAATTTGATATCAGCAACACATTTCAGAAAAGTTGAGACAGGGGCGTGTTTACTACTGTGTTGCATCACCTCTACTTTTAACAACACTCTGTAAACGTTTGGGAACTGAGGAGACCAATTGCTGTAGATCTGAAAGAGAAATGTTGTCCCGTTCTTTTCTGATATACAATTTCAGCTGCTCAACAGTTCGGGGTCTCCTTTGTTGTATTTTGCACTTCATAATGCGCCAAATTTTTTAACTGGGAGACAGGTCTGGACTGCAGCAGGCCAGTTTAGCACCCAGACTCTCTTACTACGGAGCCATGCAGTTGTAATATGTGCAGAAAGTGGTTTGTCGTAATCTTGCTGAAAGAAGGAAGGCCTTCCCTGCAAAAGATTTAGTCTGGATGGCAGCATATTGCTCTGAAACGTGTATATATCATTCAGCATTAATGATGCCTTCCCAGATGTACAAGCTACCCATGTCATGTGCACTAATGCCCCCTCATACCATCACAGATGCTGCTTTTGAACTGTGCACTGATAACAAGCCGGATGGTCCCTCTCCTGCCTGGAGGACGTGGTGTCCGTGATTTTTAAAAAGAATTTCTACTTTTGATTCGTCAGACCTCGGGACAGTTTTTCACTTCACCTCAGTCCATCATAAAAGAGCTCGGGCCCAGAGAAGGGGGCAGTGTTTCTGGATATTGTTTATATCTGGTTTTAACTTGCATTTGTGGATGCAGTAATGAAGTGTTTTCACAGACAATGGTTTTCTGAAGTGTTCCTGAGCCCATACAGTGATTTCCACTAAAAACACGTGTCTGCTTTTAATGCAGTGTCTCCTGAGGGCTTGAAGATCACAGGCATTCAGTGTCAATTTTCAGTCTTGTCTCTTGCATACAGAGATTTCTCCAGATTCTCTGAATCTTTTAATGATATTATGGACCATAGATGATGCGATCCACAAATTCTTTGTGGTTTTACATTGAGGAACGTTATTCTTAAATTGTTGCGCTGTTTGCCCATGCAGTCTTTCACAGAGCGGTGAACCCCACCCCATCTTTACTTCTGAGAGACTCCGCCTCTCTGGGATGCTCTTTTTATACACAATCATCTTACTGACCTGTTGCCAATTAACCAAATTATTATTATTATTTTTTACCATTATGCAACTTTTTCAGTCTTTTGTTGCCCCTGTCCCAACTTTTTTGAAACTTATTGCTGACATCAAATTCAAAATGAGCATATATTTTTTCAAAAAACAATAAAATTTCTCGCTTTCAACATTTGATATGTTGTCTTTGTACTATTTTCAAAGAAATATAGAGTTTCCATGATTTGTAGATTATCTCATTCTGTTTTTATTCATGCTTTACACAGCGTCCCAACTTTTTTGGAATTGGGGTTGTAAAATGATAAATGTTTAGAATCTAATGATAAAATTATTGGTGAAGTTTTGGTACAAAGTACAATTTTGTGGATAACAAAATCTGCCATGGCATCAGTAGCATTCAGAGATATCATGCATCATGAAACAATTTACAAAAAGACAGACTCTTTCCTGTTAGAAGCAAAATCTGACTAGAATGGCACAAAGTAGAGTGCATACCTCCACCAAGCTACATATTATCAACATCAAAATCAAATCCCTCGAACCTAGGATCATACTAAAGCTGTCCACCAAATTTCATCCAAATCCATTCACTACTTTTTGAGTTACATTGGGAACAGTCAAACAAACTGAGGCAAAAACATAACCTTCTCTAACACAGTTGGTGGAGGTAAAAATACACTATATGGCCTACAGTATGTAGACATCTGACCATCAAACCCATATGTGGTTCTTCATCAATCTCTTGCCACAAAGTCAGCAAAACAGAATTGTATAGAATGCCTTTGTATGCTGGAGCATTACAGATTCCTTTTACAGGCACTAAAGAGCCAAAATCTGTTCCAGTATGACAACGCCCCTGTGCACAAAGTGCTCTATGAAGACATTGTTTGCCAAGGTTGGAGGGGAAGAACTCCAGTGTCCTGCATTGAGCCTGGACCTCAATCCTGACTGAAGTCAACATTTAGGAAGCACTTGAAAGCTGACTGCACCCCAGGCCTCTTCACCCAACATCAACCTGACTTCACCTAATGCCCTTGTGTCTGAATGATCACAAATCCCTACAACCACACTCCAAAACCTAATGGAAAGCCTTCCCAGAATTGTCAACAACAGCAAAGTGGGAACTATATCTAGAATGGGATGTTCAACAAGCACATATGGATGGATGTAAAGCCTCATTCACAACCCGCCGTAAGTGTTTTGGACATGCACGGGTCGCACGGTTTGGTAGCTCGCAGCCTTGCCGCAGGATCGCGGTGAACCCGGGGGAAAGTTTGGGGGAGGAATACAGGCAAAGTACTTGTCAAGTACAGGTTGCACACCTGACTTCCTTGAGGTGTGGGAAAAATTGCGCCGTTAGCCCGTGGAAAGCATATATCTGACGCACGTGATCAGTGTGTGGTCAGTGGGTGTGGAGTGTGTGAGACTTGCATTTTACCAATTTCCTGCACTCTGAGCTCGGGCCACACTTGTGAAACATGTGTGATGCATGTGATTAGCACGTTACAATCACTCATAACTTGCGTGTGATGCAAGCCAGAAGTGGGTATAAAACCAGCGTGTCTGCAGCATTCTTCAGCTATCTTTCGACTGAAGAACATTGGATATTTTGTAGGAAAAATTAAAAAATTTTCAGTTTAAAGTTTAGAAAATGGGACCCAAGAAGAAGCGAGCAAAAGTGAAGTAACCCAGCCTGAAACAGCAGAGGGGGAGGAGGAAGAAGAATTTGATGATGATGGTAGCAGCACCAGCGAGCCCTGCATGGACCGGGAGAAGTATGTCTTTAGGCCGGCAGAAGGCACAGCACCTCGCCAGAGGTATTTTCACAGGTAAATACACATGCTTTAAATATTCATTTAAGTATCTATAGGCTTATGCAATTAATATTATATATGCTGATTTTCATGTATGTTTCAACTAACAACGCCCAGAAGTGAGGACCTTGCAATCCCATCATCACTGTCAGGCCATTGTGCCATGCTCAGTGATGAGGACAAGGACATCCCGACACCCCGTCCCACCACTCAGCAGGAGTAGGAGCAGGACAGCAGCTCGGAGTCAAAGTGTGTTTCAGTGCTCAAACTGTTGGGCTATTTAGTTGGGATTTTTTACAATGTAATAAAATGCGTTATTCCCTTAGACTCATGTTTTATTATTTGATGTTTGCATGGTAAATTAAACACGTACTCAAATAAAAACAGCAAATGAGGTGGTCTTCTTCCTTTCTACAATGCTACACGATCGGTTCCTTGGTTCCTCCCCCAATATATATACCCAGAGTCTTGCCCCTCGTGTCGCATGCAGGTCATGTGCGCTGCATGCAGGTCGCCACACACAGGGGTAAAAAGTGAGATGTACTTCTGTCTTGAGTGCCGCACAAATAGCAAGTGTGGAATACTTGTGTAGTACTTCTGAGGCACGTCACTCATACAGTGACCGTGCGTCACTCATGAGTCTTACTGTCATTGCAAAAAGCCCCTACTAGCCGCACTGCTGACTTGGTTCAGGTGTACAAAAGGAGTACGGGTCCCGTACGTAGTGTATGCGTTCTTGGTTTGTCACAAGACCCGTAGAATTTGCATGTGCAGGACCAAAAGTCTCCATGGGCAGTCTGTGACCTTCTACGACGCTGAACACACGCAAGACTCAAGTACGGTTTTGCCAATTTTTTTTACTGTAGACCACCCATAGCAGCACGTACGGCGGGTTGCGAGTGAGGCTTAATGGAGTGTGCACAAAGCATGCCTACTTTAATTTAATTTATTGGCCAAATTTTTGGTGGCAATGTGCATTTTAAAAGTTACTAGCGGTCCTTTATGAAAGCTCAAGTGTAATTTGCAGGGTTTCCTTTGTATGCTGTATTAATATGGATATGATAAAGACCTTGATAAGCTGATTGCTGTGATACAACAGTTTGGCAACTGAAAATGGAGTGGAAATATTTGCAGTCATTTACAGTGCAACATAGTTGGAAAACTTTTCAGTTGGATTCCTAAACGATTTATTTTACATACTTTTATACAATATTTGAGGTTATCAGCACAACTGTAAACAGCCTTGGGATGTCCCTGCTCAAGTAAAACACCCAGTATAAAAGTATAACAAATTAATAAACAAATACATAAATACGCCTTTTTAATATTTCTGATGCTGCCAAGTCTGAAATACAATCTACACCAGAACCATGAGTCATTTTAACATAGAACAAGGAGACATACGGTATCTATACAGATTCACTTCCACATCCCATTAGGACACTGAGAAAAGAGTGTTTAGCAAAAACAAAACAAAAAGTTTCAAGCATACATTTTAGCACCAAATATGAACCATCACATCAGAGACTTAACGTTGCTCCTTCTTTTAACTACTAGGCCTGTCACAATTATAATAACATTTTGGCTGACAATTCACTGCCATACAAATGACTGCAGCATTTTATTGACACAGAACACACCAGAACATCTGTGTAGAATGCAAAGGAAATACATACCATTCATAAACCTAAAATCGAATAAATCCTCATGCTGAAGTGCTGAGCTTCTAGCCAGAGCAGCGTCACAATTACAGAATATAGTTACAGTTTATTAACCAAAGCTACTGATCAAGACTAGAGACTTGTGCAGGTCTGAGCTCAGCCTTCGTCTGATTGGGAAATAGAAAAAATAGCCAGCTCAGAAATATGTCGATGCCAAGATTTGAACCGATGTTGCAAAACCTTTTTCTTTCCTGAACAGCACTCTAGACCACTTGGCCACACATTACAAACTGAGGTTATGTAACATGGCACTTACATAGTCAGTACGCAGTGGCAGTACACCACAACTGTGGAATCGCTACCTGAGGCTAGCACAACAATTACATCCTTAAACACACTCGAACTCAGTTAAACATACACATACAGACAGGTGCCTCTATCGGCTTCAGCCAAAGGCTGAGCCAAAAAGTGATTAAAGCTATACGGCCTTTCGATTTTATAAAAATCGGTGAAATTTAGCTCCCTCTGAAATTTGGTCATTATGATATGTTTATTTCTGTAATATCTTAAAAAAAAAAACAGGCCACTCTGTGGCTGGGAAGTTGTTTGATTTGAGGGGATTCCATAGCAAATAATGTGCATGAAATTGCTCGCTTCAAGCAGACAGACAATGTCTATGTGCGCATGCGCAGCTTTACCTGTTTCTACTTCTTTTGGGTTTTACAGCAGCTGGCATCCAGCGTTTCATTACTGCCATCTCCAGGTTTACCTTAGACCGTGCACTGACAGTTACATCATTCTGTCACTAAACAAACAGCTGATCACACCAAGGTGCTCGCTGACCGCCAAGATTTATTAGTTTGGTCCTGCATTTCCTTCCCTTTGCAACATAACATCTTTTTTTCACGCTTTCCATTACTGTAGTCGGTCTTTCACGTTTCATTTGCGTCCTCCATTTTTCTCTCCTGTTTCAAATTTGTATCCCACAATGCCTTGCGCAAACAGGTAAGGCCCACCATATGATGCATGACATAGTATCTTGAATTGGATCATGGTGAAGCAGGAAAAAATAGTGGAGAATTTAGGGCCATGCGGCCCTAAATTCATTCATTGTTCTATTAAAAAAAATAATAATAATAAAATTGAAGTCTGTGATTCGAATTCAATAGCTTTTGGTCCACTAAACAGAAATAACTGGGTGTCGGGGAAAATTCTTTTTATGACCTGAACTTGAAAAATCCGAAATGCAGTCTACCTTTAAAATACATGTTGGCACAACATTTTGATGATAACGACAAACTAATAGAAAAGGAATGTTAATTCTTAATACATGTGTAAACTGTGATATCACCTCAATCCCAATCAGCTTGAATAACTGTGACAGGCCTACTAGTGACTAACAATACATTTTCATTTATACAAATTATTACATTATAGGATTATTTCTTTTCATGCAATTTCCCATAAAGTATAATAAAATAAATTAGATCTGTAAAAAAAAAAACACATGATGAATGAACATATACAGTACCAGTCAAAAGTTTGGATACACTTTGTAATTAAATGTTTTTTGTTTAGTTTTTAATTAAAAGTCACTTCACGTCTTAAAGTAATGACAGATGTCGTTTCTCTTTACTTAGTTGAGCGGTTCTTGACATAATATGGATTACTACAGTTGTGGAATAGGGCTATTTACTGTGTTTTTATTATTTAATATTTACTGTTTGATGATTTCAAACACATTAAGGCAAGAAATTGCATTAATTAACTTTTGACAAGGCACAGCTCTTAACTGAAAAGCATTCCAGGTGACTACCTCATGAAGCTGGTTAAGATAATGGCAAGTGTGTAAAGCGTCATCAAGGTAAACGGTGGCTACTTTGAAGAATCTAAAATATGAAACATTTTGTTTTTTTTAACACTTTTTTTTTGTTTACCACATAATATATCCATATATACTCCAGATGTTGTTTCATAGTTTTGATGTCTTCAGGATTGTTCTACAAATGTAGAAAATAGTCAACATACAGAAAAACCTATGAATGAGTAGAGTAGGGGTGTACAAATTTATGACTGGTACTGTATTAGGCAAATTTAAACAGTATGATTCTGAGCATAAGGACTACAAGGAGATGATGCGTTTTCTTTTCATAGCACAAAAAAATATGTTTGCTGAAAATGTCACACGTGTTATACGTTTTTCAAAAAGGTTATGTGGTAATTGTGCACTGGCACTAGGGGTGGGATGATGTAATACATCATATACACCGATCAGCCATAACATTATGACCACTGACAGGTGAAGTGAATAACATTGATTATTTCATTACAGTGGTACCTGTCAAGGGATGGGATATACAGTATTAGGCAGCAAAAGAACAGTCAGTTCTTGAAGTTGATGTGTTGGAAGCAGGAAAAATTGGAAAACTTAAGTGATTGACTTTGACAAGGGCCAAATTGTGATGGCGAGATGACTGGGTCTGAGCATCTCCAAAATGGCACATCTTGTGGGGTGTTCCCAGTATGCAGTGGTTAGTACTGTACCTACCAAAAGTGGTCCAAGGAAGGATAATCAGTGAACTAGTGACAGGCTCATGGGTGTCGAAGGCTCACTGATTCATATGGGGCACGAAGGCTAGCCTATATATGGTCCAGTCCCACCGAAAAGCTACTGTAGCACAAACTGCTGAAAAAGTGAATGCTGGCAAAAATAGAAAGATGTCATTTAACGTGACCCAGTCATCTAGCCATCACAATTTAGCCCTTGTCGAAGTTGCTCAGATCCTTACACTTGCCCATTTTTCCTGCTTCCAGCACATCAACTTCAAAACCTGACCGTTCTCTTGCTGACTAATATATCCTACCCCTGTAAGACAGGTGCCATTGTAATGAGATAAATAACGTAATTCACGTTACCTGTCAGTGTTTTTAATTTTATAGCTGATCAGTGTATATACAAAATTGAGGGAAAACAGCAATAAAGAATCTGATCAGTATAACATCGCACTACACTGGCACAAACAATTGTTACATGACAAAAATAACCCTAAAGCTATTTTAGCTTGTGCAATAACAAGTTTCTTCACCAAAAATAAATAAAACACTTTGCATCTGAACCTATATTAGTAACAAAAAGCACAAAAAAAAATGTGTAAACATTTCAGGTGAATTGAATTCTTAAGTTAACAATAAATATTTTTAATTAAAAAAGAAAGAAAAAAATACTTAAGGACTAAGAACACTGTAAACATGCTTCCTGTAACAGAGACAACATCTAATTTAAACAATAACCCAAACATATGCCCAAAGGTTTTTAAAAGGAGGTAGTGAGAGCATTTGAAGTGCATATTGATATTCAATATATTATTCCATAATGCAGCAGTGACTTCAACTAGTATGTATTACCTTTAAAATGCAGGTTTATGCAGTTTAGGAGATTTTCACCGTGGTGCTTCAAATGTTCTCTCGGTAAAAGAAGCACACACTTACTGTACAGTACACAGAGAGGTATAAACTCGAATGAGTCAGGTGTGGCTCCAGTGCAAGTGCTGACCATCTCACACTTTACTATTTCGCCCTGAAATTTCACAACAGATACAGATACAGACTGTAAGATACTGTAGAATTCTGGGCCTTGGGATACAATGTGAAGAGCACACACACATTTGACTGGAACTGTGTTCTATGTTCTGATGTAACATAAAATAGAGCTTTTTTCAGTAAACACTCAAGGTGGGTTTGGTGTAAAAAGAAGGATGGCTATAATGAAAAGAACCCGATCCCAACTGTAAAATATGGTGCGTTTTCTGGTGATGTTTTGGGGTTGTTTTTCCTCCAGAGGCCTGGAAACCTTGTTAGGGTACATGGCATCATGGACTCCATGAAATATCAGGACATTTTAAATCAAAATCTGGCTTCCTCTGGCAGGAAACTAAAACTGGGTCGTCATTGGATCTTCCAGCAGGGCAATGATCCGAATCATATGGCCGAATCAACACAAAAATAGTTCAAGCTTCTGCCGTGGCCACCTCAGTCCCCTGACCTGAACCCCATTGAAAATCTGTGGGGTGAGCTGAAGAGGAGAGAGGGGCTCGGACCCTGGATGATGTGGAGAGATTGTGTAAAGAGGAATGGTCTCAGAGGCCCTGCTCTGTATCTCCAAGCTTATAAAATGTTACAGGAGAGACTCGGTGCTGTTTTTCTGGCAAAGGAAGGGAGGTTGTAATAAATGCAGAGCAGGGGTGCCAATAATAGTGGCATGTGGGTTTTTTTTGTTGAAAATAATTTTCTTGATGAGGGATTTGTTTTTCTCTGAATAAATTGATTTCAATTAAAAGGTTGGATTTTTCTCACTTTTTCAGTGTGAGATGAAGCGACTTCACCTAAAGGTGGATTGTTTCTAACCCTTTTTACTAATCTTTAACGGGTAGGAGGGATAATCATGGAGGACACTGTCGCATAAACTATAGCAGTATAGTAGTAGTATACTGCATATGCTCATATAAACACATGCACATTTTTCATTTTGAAATAAATTTACCATTTCGTTACCGAGATGGTCGAGGTTATTGCAGTTCAGCACATGTCACAATGGTATGTTCTCCCGTTCTGTGTTCTTAATTATCCACTCAATTGCATCCCATCCCTAGAGAGAACAAACACACACCAGATGCAAAGTTTATTTAAAATAAATGAGGAATATCTTGGAATGTATATATGATCATAAGCCTGATGACTCTTTAATTATCATGTATTGCAATAAACCTGAGATTTTCAAAATGCAAAATACTGTCTTTTGTTCCATTTGAACTTCAGCAGAAATAACACGCAAGTCATGATCACCATCTTTGAACTATACTTATTAACTGCAGGGAGTTTCACTTCCTCTTTAGGCGTTCTGATTCACACCTTTTTTTTTTAAATATACAAATTAAAAATCTGATTGACTTGGAAAGTCTGCGAGTTGAAAGTAATCTGGGCAAATTACTCTACATGAGCTAAACAACTTAGCCTTCATTCTTGAAATTTTGGACCTGGCAATCCAGAACTATGTGATTCTGGAAAGCACAGAAAAAAAAAAACCTGCCGAATGCCTGATCAACACTTCAGCTTGTTTTGTCATTGTATATACAGTATAAAATACAGATTGTAAATGCGAAATAAATATTTATTTTATCCTTAAAGATTATTTTACAGTTTTAAAAGAAACTTTTCTGCATTTATAATTAAGCTATTTTATCAACTTTGGAAAAGAAGAGCTCAGTAATAATAAAACAAGAGTGCTCTGAGAGCACAATATCTCCCGCTGGAAACTCTGCCGTAACTCTGGTAAAATGCAGCTGAATTGAACGAAATTGCAATGTGCGTATTACCGACATATAACAAAGAATTCTGTCAAGTTTTGTGAATTTCCTCCAAAAACTGTGAGAGGAGTTGATTTCAGAAGGTGAGTACCCTTCCTGTTAATGTAAACCTGCAGACCAAAAGCACATCCGTCTTCCATCATATTATACCTGTGTGTAAAGCTATCTTAGTCTACGTAACGATAATATACTGTATCTGAAATTGTTTGTCTATATTCTCTTGGGTTATTAATACCGGCCTATACTGTAAATACTAAATACATAAATACTGAACAAATCCTTTGGAAGACTTCACATAGAAAATAGGATTATTCTTTCATAATAATAAAGCACATAATATTCAGCTTTAAAACGTAATGTTTACCTCATGTGCTGAATCATCTCACTAGTGTGTAATCTCTCCAAAGAAAACCACATTGTTTACAGAGTAAATTCCTCAATTGCTTCAATTTGCTGATTGTGTAATCCAGGCAAACGAGAACTAGTTCAGAGCTACCCCTTTATAAACCCATGTCATCATGTGATGTGATGTGATGTATTGAGTAGGGTATTCCAGTGAAACGTAGCAAGTCAGAAATCGACTTAGAAAGCAACAAATACAGTGGCTTGCATAAATATTAGTTCCCACCCCCAACCTTGAACTTTTCCACATTTTGAAGGGTTACAATGTGGAACTGAAACAGATTAGAGTGAGTCTGGGTGCATGAGCGTGCCATGAATCTACACAAAATCTACACAAAATAGTCCACACTATTGAAGTATGGGAAAAAATCTATATTGGTTACATAGGTATCCAAACTGTTGTGAAATCCCTAAATTAGTTCTGGTACAATCAATTGCCATCAGAAGTAACACAACTGGTTGAATGCAGTTCACCTAGGAGGCACATGGTCTCAGTATAAATACGCTTCTTCCTGGAAGACCCCACAGCCAACGTAACAAACAGCATCATGAAGACCAAGGAGCTGTTGAAATAAGTTCTATTAAAAAGCATTAAATCAGTGTTTGGTTATAAAAAATATCCTAAACACCTTTCAGAGCACAATTAAATCCTTCGTTACAAAATGGAAAGAATGTGGTGAAACCCAACTCTGGCCATCCAGCAAAAGTTATCAAGTAAGAAATTGAAGAAGTAACAAATAGGCAAAGGGTAACTCTAAAGGAGCTGGAGTGATCCACAGCTCAGATAGGAGAAGCTGTTCACTAGCTAACCACAGACCAAACACTCCACCAAACTGGGTTTTGTGGAAGCGCAGAAAGGGGAAGAACCATTAATGAAAACAAATCCATTTAAAAAAATCTTTTTTTATAGAAAAAAAAAACTTCTCTAAAAATATTACACTTTTGGCACAAAGCTCTACATTTAGCCAAAACCAAACACTGCTCATCACACTGAAAAACACCCAAACACTGCTCATTATCTATACAGTGAAGCATGGTGGTGGTAGACTGGAGTGGAGTTTTACCTTACCAACAGAACTGCCAAAGCTATAGTGCGGTGGTTCAAAACCAATAACCTGTATGTGTTAGAATGATCACCACAGGTTGATCAATTTTGCCAAGAAGAATAGGCTAGAAATATCAGTATGCAGCTGTGTAAAACTGATAGAGACACATCCCAGAAGACTCGCAGTTGCACTTAGAGTCAAAGGTGGTTCTACCAATCATTGACCTGGGGGAGTGAATATTTATGCCACCAACAAATGTCTTTTTTTGTGTGTTTGTTTAATTCGCCATTGTATCTTTAAATGTTGTATACTGTATAAATCAAATGGTTAAAAAAAAATTCCAATTTACTCTATTTCAATTTCAGGTTGTAACCCTACAAAATTTGGAAAAGTTCAAGGAGGTGAATATTTATGGAAGGCACTGTATCTCTGCACTTCTCTTCATTATACTTCTCTTTATTTTAATTTTTAAATGAATAGCAGAATTACCTTTCTTGCATTAGCAGTCATAGTCAGAGCCATCAATCCCTCAAGGTAGCTGCTCAAACTGAGTCCTTTCACAGTGATTATTGCTTCTTGGGTTAAGATGGTGCTGTTGTAAAAGGCACATTTTGTAATCATACTGATCAATGCTGTGAAAATTCAAATGAAGCCAAATAATATACTTTATTCTATCCACATTCACTGCATATGAGGAATCGCGTGCTCTGATTGGCTACTACTAGGCTCATATACCGTGAGTACAGAAAAACAAAATGGTGCTGCTGAACCAACCGAGGACGAACTAAAAACTCGACTCGAAAACAAAACCCACAAAAAAAAAAGCAACAAATTATGGAATGAAAGTATTTGATGGCAGGAACATCATTTTTTTATTTTTCAATAATTATTATTACAGCATTTTTCACAAATTGCTACTGTCATTTCACCGGTTTGTTTACGTTTTTCATCTTCAAGCATTAAAATTTGTTGAATTTTTTTCGACTGGTTCAAAAGCTCAAAGAAGTTTGAAAATTACAGAACTGAAATGTCCAAGGAAGAATTAAATAAATGTCTAAAGCTATTCCATACCTCGGCACAACAGCAAGACGGCACTTTCTACAAAAAAAAAACAACACTAAAGTCAATTCGTGCAGCCATTGATAGGTTTTTAAGAAGTCTGCCTAAGCGGAAATGATTTTATTGGATGTTTTGTATAAAGTTCTTATTTATTAAATTTGCAAAAAAACAAAACAAAAAAAACAAAAATGCTCTGTTTCTCAAAATCCAGTGACTGAGTGGAATAACTGTTTCATTATATCCACAATCTCATCGTACTCGCCTCATCGGCTATTAGCTGATGTATGACTCAATTTCGTGGAATAATTGTTAAATATACAAATACAAAAGAATAATAACCAAATGCTTCAACTTACAGGTCTGGGTTTTCAGGATGTGGTCTGTAAATTAGTCTCTCATCAACAGATACTAAATTTGTGAGGGTTATCTAAAAAGATCAACCAAAATGATTGTTAATGTCTCACACAAGCTATCTATTCGACTCAAAACTGCTCAGGAAGTGACATATTTGCACTTTAAAAGGGTCCGCAACTAGACAAGAACATACAAGACAGAGGTTGCTAGTGTGTGTTAGGCCACAGGGATGAGGGAAGCAAGATTTATTTCTGTCTGCAAGTACATTTTACATATAATAAACAATAAGGATCAATAGAGTACTCTCATATGCAAGAAGAAGAAAAATAGAGTACTCACGTTTGTTGAGCAAAGCTCCATTTTTTTCTCTTTAGAATCAACAATGGAATGCTCTTTAATATAAGTAGTAGTTCGACTTGTCCCCAGTATCTACAAAAAGACAATTTTAAAGATAACTATTTACTTTAAAGTGATTATGTATGTATCTTAAAATTCAATACCTCTATACTCTCCCTCACTCACACACCAGCCCCCTCCATAAGTATTGGAACAGGCATTGCTTTCAGTCCTTCATATTTACACCTAGACATTTTAAACAACTTAGAACATGGCACCTTTTGTTAGAACTCACCCATTTGTCATGTGATCAAAAATACTGAAACATGTGCCTGACAAGTGTTTATTGTTTCCTAGTTGTGCCCTGTTAGATTAATTGCTTACACAATTCTCTGCATGCTCTGAAAGTCTATTCTTGGTTTGAGGCCTGGGTTGACTGTGAAGACTGCATCTGAAGTTAAAAAGGATAAACCAATATGAAGACCAGCGAGCTGTCTTTGGGAGAAAAGCAAGCCATTTTGTAGCTGAGAAAAGAACTGATCAGAACAATTGTGAAAGCATTAGGCACAGCCAATACAACAACTGAAAAAGTGCAGTACAAGCATCACAGAAGAAGAATGCAATAATTTGGTGAGGTCAGTTGGTCACTAGCTTAATGCAGTTATTGCAAGCAAGAGATATGCAACCAAATATTAAGTGTTACTTAAAGATTGTCTGTTCCAATACTTTTGCTCACCAAACTATTGGGTGGTCTGCGCCATGTTCTAAGTTACTTAACACAACTAGATGTAAATATCTGATCTGTTATCTTGTATTCATCTTTTGATCTCAAATCCAAATGTCTTCAATGCATAGCAAAAAAAAGAATTGGTCTTGGGATTTTTACACATAATAGTCTGTAGACTTTACAGTCTTTAAGGCTGAAACACCTTGTTGAGGCAAGAGATCAGAAGAGAATCACCAGACTGGTCTGAGCTGACAGGAAGTCGATAGGAACTCAAACAAGAATTCTTTACAACCATGGTGAGCAGAAAAGCAGCTCAGAACACATCTCAGAACATGCATCAAACCTTGAGGTGGAGGAGCTACAACAGCAGAAGACCACATCAGGTACCACTCCTGTCAATGGTACAAACTCATTAAAACTGGACAGCTGAAGCCTGGAAAAATGGTTGTAAAGCGTGATAGTAACTCATATTATATCCTTCCTGGCAGCTCGAACCAATCTGGCCATTTTTCTCTGACCTCTCTTATCAGTAAGACATTTCTATCCACAGAACTGTCGCTCACTCAATGTTTTTTGTTTTTCACACCATTCTGTGTGAGCTCTACTGGCTGTTGTGTGTGAAATTTATACATGATCGGCAGTTTGTGAAATACTTAAACCTCGACAACAAACATCTGACAACACCAGCCATGGCACAATTAAAGTCACACCTTTTCTTTATTCTGATGTTTGATGTGAACTGAAGCTCTTGACCTGTAGCTACATGATTTTATGCTTTGTGCTGCTGCCATATGATTGACTGATTAGATAATTGCATGAATGTGCAAGTGCTCTTATTAAAGAGTATGGTGAGCATATATACACCCATGCACAGTGGTATCCAAAAGTCCACTAAGACCATGAGTGAAAATGCTTCTATTTTGCAGTCTTTTCTAATTTAATACAACAATTTCCATTACAAATTATATTATTCACAGCAACTTAGAATATCTGAAATATTTACATGAGTTTCACTGTTCTTCGTATTTGGTTTTGAAACATTTATATAAACTTTATTCCCTTCGGACACAAGGAAAAATGCTATGGAACGTTATGCTATGGAACGTCATGTGTACAATTGTACACATTATGTCCAAAGGAGTTATATAAACATATAAATATTTTTTTAAACATATATTAAGGACAAAACAGACATCATTCAAAATGCCTCTGTAAATCATCAGGCAGCTCTGGCACGGGCCACAGTGAATGAAATAACTTGACCTAAAAAATCAAAACAAGGAATAATCAAGGCAAAGAGTCCCCAAGTGAGGGTCAAATGATGGAAAGATCACTTTTCAAACTTACTAGGGCAGCCACTAAACATCACAGACAAACCAATTATACAGGTAGCCAAAGAATGCTCACCCAATAACTCAGATAATTTTACCAAAGAGGAACTTGTTGATTGTATCAAGACTTTCAAGAATGGCAATGCGCCAGGCCTTGATAACATTTCAATTGAAGTATGGAAAACAGAGGCTTTGATTGACCCACTTCTAGAGGTCTGCAATAGAAAACTTCACAAGGATAAACTTAAGATCTGGGTGAAAAGTGGTCTTCCAGTTGCAAAGAAAGTGATCTCGGTATTACCAAGAACTATCGCGGAAAATGCTGCTTCTACGAATAAGGCCATTGTTGAAACTCCATTCCGTTTTCTTCCGCTTATCCGAAGTCGGGTCACAGTGGCAGCAGGCTAAGCAGGGTATTCCAAGTGTCCCTCTCCCCAGAAATGCTTTCCAGTTCCTCCTGGGGGATCCCAAGGTGCTCCCAGGCCAGATGAGATATATAATCTATATATAATATATAATCTCTTCAGCGTGTTCTGGGTCTCTTCCCAGTTGGACGTGCCTGGAAACCCTCCAAAGGAATGTGCCCAGGAGGCATCCTAATCAGATGCCCGAACCACCTCAGCTGACTCCTTTCAATATGAAGGAGCAGCAGCTTTACTCCGAGATCCCTCCAGATGTCTGAGCACCTCATCCTAAGAGTGAGTCCAGCCACCCTACGGAGAAAGTGCATTTCAGCCACTTGAATCCGCAATCTCATCCTTTCAGTCACTACCCAAAGCTCATGACCATAGGTGAGGGTTGGAACGTAGATTGACTGGTAAATCAAAAGCTTTGCCTTCCAGCTCAGCTCCCTCTTCACCACGACAGGCCAGTACAACGCCCACATTACTACTGACGCCACCCCAATCCGCCTGTCCATCTCACGTGCCATTTTACCATCACTCATGAACAGGACCCCGAGATACTTGAACTCCTTCACTTGGGGCAGCCACTCACTCCCAACCCGGAGGGAGCACTCCACCGTGTTCCGTAATGTTGAAACTTTGTTGCGAGTTAAACAGAATGGCTTTCGTCCTGGTAGGTCAACTGTTTTGCAAATCCTAACACTGAGAAGACTCATTGAGGGCATTTGAGATCAAAATCTGAAAGCAGTTCTAACGTCTGTCGACTTTAGCAAAGTGTGTGACTCAATACACAGAAAAAAGCTGATGAAGATAGTCAAGGCGTATGGTGTTCCAGAAAAAATAGTTGGCGCAATCAATGTTTTATATGAAGACACAGTAGCTCAAGTTCTGTCATCTGACGGGGACACGGAATTCTTCGAGATACTTGCTGCTGTATTGCAAGGAGATACCTTAGCTCCTTTCCTCTTCATTATAGCACTTGACTATGCAATAAGAATCGCTACTGACAAACCTGAAGACCCCGGATTCATGCTTAACCCAAGACAAAGTAGCAGACATCCCACAGAGATCTTGACAGATACTGACTCTGCTGATGATATTGCGCTGACTTCTCATACCATTGCTGAAGTGCAGTGTGGCAGCAGGGGTGTGGCCAAGCAGCAATCTGTGAATGGAGGACGGGGTTGGGGAAGGTAAGTGACTAAAGTCATTCCACCTGCTGTCAATTAATGTGTGTGTGTGTGTGTGTGTGTGTGTATTTGTTTGTTTGTTACAGGGATGGAGCATAAAAGGAGAGAGAGAGCACAGAAAAGGGTCTCTCTCCCCGACCACAACACGTGTGAGTGAGTGAAAGAAAGAAAGAAAGAAAGAAAGAAAGAAAGAAAGAAAGAAAGAAAGAAAGAAAGAAAGAAAGAAAGAAAGAAAGAAAGAAAGAAAGCTGAAAAGCTCAATAAAGTGTTTGTGTGTAAACATCAACTCTCGCCTGCTGTGCTTCTGTGCTCCACTCACATCAGGAACTGTTACAGTGGTGCGAAAACCCGGGACACAGAAGGGAACCACCCCATGGAGTCCTCCCCATTTGAAGAGCTCATCCTTGCCCTCACTACCACCCAGAAGAACCAGCATCAAGTGCTGATCACCCTCCGAAAGGAACAGGAGCAACGCTATGAAGCCTTGATGCTGGCCCAGCAGGAAGATCGCCAGGCGTTCCAGCACTTGCACGCATCAGCAGGGGCGTCGACCACTGCTGCTGGCACCCTCATGAAGATGGGATTGCAGGATGATCCAGAAGCGTTCCTCGCCCTCTTCGAGCAAGCAGCCGAGGCGTGGGGGTGGCCGCTGGAGCAGCGCGCCTCCTCCCACTCCTGACTGGTGAGACGCAGCTCGCAGCGCAGCAGCTCCCTGCTGACAGCCCACTGGTGTATGCTGACCTGAGGAAAGCCATCCTGCAGCGGCTCGGCCACTCCCCGGAGCAACATCGCCAGCGATTCCGGACACTGGCATTGGAGGAAGTCGGCCGGCTGTTTGCATTCGGCCAGCAACTCCGGGACGCCTGCCGGGGGTGGCTGAGGGCGGAAGACCGCGACGCCAATGAGATCATCGATCTGGTGGCACTGGAACAGTTTATCTCTTGACGTCTGGAAGGAACGGCAGAATGGGTCCAGTGTCATCGCCCGGTGTTGCTGGAATGAGCCATCAAGCTGGCGGAGGACCATCTGGAGGCGGCTCCAATGGCAGATAGATGAGGTGTCTCCCCTCACTTCTCTTCTCTCTCTCTCCCTCTCTTTTCTCCCCCGTCTCTTGTCCCCCTCCTCACCCCGTTCCCCTGCCACGGAGGCAGCAGCTGGCTCCTCCCCAGCCGGCCCGTCATGCCCGTGGTGTCCTCCCATCTCCCTCTTCCGTGTCTGTGTTGTCTCCCCCTCAGGTGAGGGACACCCATAACACCAGTGCAGAGGGAAAGCCTGGGCTGGTGTGCTGGCGCGGCGGGGAATTGGAGCATCTTCAGGAGTCAGAGCTCCGCAAAGGAGGTGGGAACTGTAATCCAGATCCCTGATACGCTAGAAACCGACCCCGATCGGGCTGGAACATATCGCATACCAGTAAGTATTCAAGGGGATACATATCACGCTTTGGTGGATTCCCATTGTAATCAGACCTCAATTCACCAACGCCTGGTGCAAGGTGAGGCACTGGGGAGAGCACAAGCAGTGAAAATGTGTGCGTGTGCACAGGGATGGTCACAATTATTCCTTAGTGTCTGTCCATATTCTATTCCGGGGCCAAATGCATAAAGGCGGCAGTTAGTCCTCGTCTCACCCACTCATTGATTTTGGGTACTGATTGGCCAGGGTTTAAAAAAGTGATGGAATATTTAACACGTAGTGGGTCCTGCACTAGTAGGTCACAGGAAGATCCTGGTGTGGCATTGACTGGAGAAGCTGTCACAGAGCTGTCTACGTCAACACTGCGTCAGAGTGAGGAGCAGCCCGCTCCTCCTCCCTCTCTTGGGGAGGAAATCCCTTGGGGATTTCCCGTTAGAACAGTCACGAGATGAGACTCTGCGGCAGGCATTTGACCAAGTGAGAGTAATCGATGGCCAAACTCTTCAGACAAGTGCAGCACCGACCTTCCCTTATTTTGCTATTATTAAAGATAGATTATACCGAGTGATGCAGCACGCTCAAACTAATGAACGAATAAGCCAGTCGTTAATCCCAAAGAGCCGTAGGGAACTCGTATTCCATGCGGCTCACTTTAATCCCACTTTAATCACTTAGGGCAAGATAAAACACTAGCCCGAATAATGGCCCGGTTCTATTGGCCAGGGATTCGCGGGGATGTCCGTTGGTGGTGTGCGGCATGCCGTGAATGTCAATTAGTAAATCCCGCAGCCATTCCAAAAGCGCCGTTGCACCCTCTTCCTCTAATCGAGTTCCCGTTTGAGCAAATTGGGATGGATCTCGTCAGGCCATTAGATCGGTCAGCACAGGGATATCGCTTTATTTTAGCTCTGGTGGACTATGCAACGCGATATCTGGAAGCAGTGCCTCTCCGCAATATCTCAGCAAGCAGTATTGCGGAAGCACTCTTCTGCTTTATCTCTCGGGTCAGGATTCTGAAAGAAATCCTGACAGATCAAGGCACTTCGTTTATGTCACGCACACTGTGCGAACTGTATGGGTTACTGGGGATTAAGTCTATCCACACCAGTGTCTATCACCCACAAACGGATGGCTTAGTAGAGCGATTTAACCAATCAAGAATATAATCCGGAAATTCGTAAGTGAAGATGCGCGTAATTGGGATAAGTGGCTCGAGCCCCTGTTATTCGCAGTATGAGAGGTCCCGCAAGCCTCCACAGGGGTTTCTCCCTTTGAAATATTATATGGGCGTAAGCTGCATGGCATTCTGGATGCGCTATGGGAAAACTGGGAAGAGGGACCTTCACCTAGTAAAAACGTCCCCATGGCGTTGGCGTCGGTAGTTCCAGAGAAGGCGGAGCTGGGGCTGGAGGTGAAAAAGATAACATCTTGGACCACTCCGGTCCCTTGTGGAGACCACCTCTCACCGGCCCAACTCATGGAGGTAGCCAAGTTGCAAGAGGAATTTTCCGATGTGTTCTCGCCCCTTCCTGGTCGTACCCACCTTATAGAACACTACATTGAAACGCCCCCAGGGGTTGTAGTGCATAGCCGCCCTTACCGCTTGCCCGAACACAAGAAAAAAGTGGTTCGGGACGAACTCAAGGCCATGCTCGAAATGGGCATAATCAAGGAGTCCCACAGTGACTGGAGCAGCCCAGTGGTCCTGGTTCCCAAGACCGACGGCAGGGGCGATTCTAGCATCTGATCTTTGGGGGTGCTTAGCCCCCAGAGCTGACAGAGGCACCTGGCTTGAACGACAGTGTTTCCACATTTATTCCGCATTTAGACTAGACTTAACTAGACAAGAAGACTAGACTAGACAAGACTAGACTTATGCAATGTTTTAACAGAAGCTGACCCAATAAACTATGATATCTACACATTTACAACCACTGACACAAATATTTACGTTATATTTTTAACTAAACAAGACCTACTACTGCATTTGTAATGTTGGAGCTATTCATTTTGAACAGTGGTAATTGTTAATTAATGTGTTATTGTGTATTGTGTAATAATAGTGTGTATTATTATGATTTTACATTAGTTTACATTAGTAAACACTATGTTACATTAAATAAAATTGACTAACACACAGTGGTCTAGCACCGTAGCACTTGTACAGCTCTGCACAAAAGTATCTTGATATGGATGATAAATGTCGTTTTTATCATTCTGTTCATAGACCAGGGAACATCAATATTGCATTATGCATATTATTGTGTTGTGTTTAACAATTGTAACTCCAGTCCGTACCTTCACATCTCGCTATGCCAGTAATACTCAGGTGCTACTTCGAGTTCCTCATCGGCGTGGAATCCAGTTAAAAAAAACACCATGTCGTAGCAAGCGCTCGCGCGGACAGGCAACCCAATCAGAGGGGACGCAAGGAGGAGAGGGATTTTACTGCTCATAGAACTATCACGTAACAGGTGAATTCAAGAACACACACACGCCCACGCACACATTCATTGCGCAGTGCGCAAGGGCACTTATTTCTGAAAATTACGTCCAAAAGCAGTGTTTTTGAGGGTGCTGAGCTAGGGGGTGCTGAGCTCGTTTTTGGGGGTGCTTGAGCACCCCCAAAAATAGGCTAAACACGCCCCTGACCGACGGGTCGGTCCAGTTCTGTGTGGACTATAGAAAGGTCAACGCAGTGTCTAAATTTGACGCATACCCAATGCCTCGCATTGATGAGTTGCTTGATCGGTTAGGCACTGCTCGCTTTTATTCTACACTGGCTCTAACAAAGGGATATTGGCAGATCCCCTTGACTCCTCTATCCTGAGAGAAAACGTCCTTTTCCACACAGTTTGGTTTACACCAATTTGTCACGCTCCCTTGTGGGTTGTTTGGCACACCTGCTATGTTCCAGCGGCTTATGGACAGGGTCCTCCGCCCTCACGCTGCCTACGCAGCCGCCTATCTAGACGACATAATAATCCACAGTCATGATTGGCTGCGGCACTTGTAACACCTGAGGGCCGTTCTAAAGTCACTAAGGTGAGCGGGCCTCACAGCTAACCTGAAAAAGTGTGCGATTGGGCGGGTGGAAGTACGGTATCTGGGGTTCCACTTGGGCCATGGGAAGGTGCATCCCCAAATTAATAAGACAGCAGCGACTGTGGCCTGCCCGAGGCCCAAGACCAAAAAGGAGGTGAGACAGTTCTTGGGGCTGGCTGGCTATTATCGTAGGTTTCTACCTAATTATTCAGACGTCACCAGCCCGCTAACCGATCTCACTAAAAAAGGGGCTCCAGATCCGGTCCAGTGGACGGAGCAGTGCCAACAGGCCTTCTCTGAGGTAAAAGCTGCACTGTGTGGGGGGCCACTTTTACACTCCCCTGACTTCTGTCTCCCCTTTATTTTGCAGACTGATGCATCAGACAGAGGGCTGGGGGCCGTTTTGTCCCAGGAAGTGGAGGGCAAGGAGCGCCCCATGCTGTACATCAGCTGGAAACTGTTGATGCGCGAAAGCAAGTACAGCACAATTAAGGAGTGTCTTGCCATCAAGTGGGCAGTCCTCGCCCTCCGATACTACCTGCTGGGGCGCCCTTTCCCTCTCTGTTCGGACCATGCGCCCCTCCAGTGGCTCCACCGCATGAAGGATGCCAATGCGCGGATCACCCGTTGGTATCTCGCCCTTCAGCCATTTAAGTTCGAGGTGATCCACAGGCCGGGGGTACAGATGGTGGTGGCAGACTTCCTGTCCTGTCGGGGGGGGGGGGGGGGGGGGGGGGGGAGTCAGCTTCAGGCCGGACAGTTGCCCAGCCTGAGTCGGGCAGTGAAGGTATGTGGCAGCGGGGGCGTGGCCAAGCAGCAGTCTGTGAATGAAGGGCGGGGTCGGGGAAGGTAAGTGGCTAAGTCATTCCACCTGCTGTCAATTAATGTGTGTGTGTGTGTGTGTGTGTGAGAGAGAGTGAGTGTGTGTGTTTGTTACAGGGATGGAGCATAAAAGGAGAGAGAGAGCAGAAAAAAGGGGCTCTCTCCCTGACCACAACGCGTGTGTGAGTGAGTGAGTGAGTGAGTGAGTGAGTGAGTGAGTGAGTGAGTGAGTGAAGATTGAAAGAAAGAAAGCTGAAAAGCTCAATAAAGTGTTTGTGTGTAAACATCAACTCTCGCCTGCCGTGCTTCTGTGCTCCACCCACATCAGGAACTGTTACATGCAGTTACTCCTTCATAAAGTCGAAGAGGCTGCAAAACTTGTGGGTCTTCATGTCAATGATTCGAAGGCAGAATATATGGTATTCAGTTAACCTAAAGGTAATTTAACATCAACGAAAGGCCAGCTATTGAACTGTGTGGAAGACTTCAAGTACCTGGAGTTGTGGATTAGCAGCTCTAATAAAGACAGTGAAGTAAGAATTGCACTAGCATGCGCAGCCATGAATAAACTGTCATTGATATGGAAGTCCAGTCTGAATCGAGCGGTGAAAATCAACTTCTTCAGAGCAGCAGTGGAGAGCATCTTGCTATAGGGAGCCGAAAGCTGGACACCAACAGAAGCTCTAGAGAGAAGGCTCAATGGGACTTATATACAGAAAAATGCTCAGCGTTGTTCGAAATGTATCGTGGCGGCAAAAACTCACAAACAATGCATTATACAAAGATCTACCACCTCTTAATGAAACCATCCGCAAGTGTAGATTGAGATTTGCAGGTCGCTGTCGGAGAAAAAAGGATGAAGTAGTTCACAAACTGGTGCTGTGGGAGCCGACTCATGGAAGGAGAAGTCGTGGCAGACCAAGAAAAAACTACATTAATCAGCTCCAAGAAGATACAAATACGAACAGAAGAAACTTGATGAAAGCGATGGAAGATGATGATGACGATGATGTTTGTCCTTCGGGGTTGAAGATGACCATGACTTCAGTTTGGTGGGTGGCGGTTATGAGTCCAGAGGTGACTGATGAGGCCAATCCAGGCTTTGAAGGTATACCCACATGTCGGGCATGCGTGGGTAGGTGCTGTAGTGAGGGTGGTGATAGTTCGAGCCTTCCACACAGCTCATTTCTTCTGGGCCTCGGCAATATGTTATTTACGACGATGCGCAGTCAATGATTCCAAGTGAGCTCGCTTAGGTAGGTAGTATTTGGTATGTCCCATTTTTTTTATTTAATGACAGTGCGCATCGACTCCACAAGTTTGTGCAAAACTTTATGATCTATTTTTAGATCAAATCCACTGGAGTGTCGTCATATCACATTCAGTATAAAAGTATTCTGTTCACATTTAAAGCACTCCATGGACATGCTCCTCAATATCTAATGGAATTACTTCAACCCTGCTCTCCCATTCACAGTTTCAGATCTTCATCATCTGGTCTGTTGTCCATCCCCAAATTTAAACTAACAACCATGGGTTCCTGGACAGTTAGGGTTGCAGCCCCCAAAATCTTACCTCTTTTCTCTCTGCTATTCCTCCTCCTAATATTTCCTCTCCCGATCACTGACTATTCTATCTTTTTTTTTTAAACTTGTCCGTTATCTTTGTGCTCATGTAAACTGTTGTTTTGTTTTCCATGTCTCCTATCTGTCATGTTTTCTTTTGGTTGATTTACTTCTCCTTTTGTATTGTGCCATTACTTTGTAAAGGGTCCTTGGGTTGGTGAAAGGCGTTATATAAATTAAACTTCTTGCTGTCTGAACATATGTTTCAATAGAAGAGATTAGGCATGAGGAAAACCTGACCTTTTGTATAAAGCAGTTAACAAGGACAACATTACAAATTTGCTTACATTTAAAAAGGGACCTAGAAATAGTGCAGAACCTTGAATATTAAATATTTGGGGCTTACACTATTGGCTTCCAGCTTTTCTGAGGATTTCCATTACAAAATAACTCTACTAACCGCTCGCACCACACTCGGCAGCCCCCACTCAGTGCTCAGCAGTCGATGGCTGTGGAGACGACCATGTTTATCCAAGTTCCTGTCTAAGACGTCCACTCCTACTACACTGGGATTCATGGGATTGGGGTACTTTCTCATCGCCGCTTTGACCACTGTCTCCCAGGGATAGCTGGGAAGAGCAAAGGAAGCAGGTAAGTGACTGCAGTTTTATGTGGATGTTGTATATTCATAATGTTTTGTACGTTCCTGTTTTATCTTGGCTGTAGGTCCTAGAGACATGTTATTTCATCACAGCATATGCAAGTTGAAAGGAACGTGATAATAATAATGGCCTTCTGTAATTTTGTAGAGTGACTAAATTTATGTACCACTTCATGCAAACTTATTGACAAGGTCTTTTGCCCAATAAACTAATGGAATTCCATTTAATTATCATTAAATGGAAGCATTAGCAACTAACAGGACTATTACAACAAAACGGGAAGAATCGAACCACTATTCTTACAACAGAGGGCTACTCTAGTCTTTGATTTCCTCATCACAACCTTTCCGAGAGGTGAAAGTGAAATTACATAACCAAGAAACAAATATGTGTTTCAAGAAAAGTAAAAAGCCAGGATGTCTTGCAATAACACCTCTGTGGAAGCCTGTTTCCACCACTTGAAAAGGAAAAAAAGAGACGTCATATTCACTGTCAGAAATAGGGGACAGAGTAGGAGTCCATTTCTGTCCCCCAAGGTACAATCTATACTAAATGTACCCTCTAGGGCTCATTATTGGACCTCAAAGTAACTATGTGTACATTTTTAGGGCCAAAAAGGTATATACGGTATATGTTCCCAAGCAGTATATAAAGGATACAAATAAATACCTTCGAGGGTACTGCCTAAGTGACAAGCTGCTGTACCCCGAAAAACACAATAATGTACTTTATTTTCTGAGAGCGTAGTATGTAATAATAATGAGAAATTATCAAATAATCGACTTTGTAGATCATAATCAGTATGACTTATGTATAATAATGACTTATGCTGTATTATGCCATGATAATGACTTACTATTGCATAATGAGAAACTTTTCTTAAAATTATGACTTAATATCCTCTCATTATGAGATTGTCATTGTTATGAGACAATACTAAATCATGAGGAGAAACTTTCTCATATTTATTATTATGAGACAGGAAGTGATTATTATAAGATTTCCGGGGGGGAGAGAGAGAGAAAGAAGATGCTAAAGTGAACAAAACTGGATGTTTGCTCAGCCCTAAAAGGGTGTTATATTTTTGTTTATTACAATTAGTTATAAATAATATAATTAATCACAAATAAATGGCCCAATAGCCATGTCAGAAGTGCTCAGGAATATCGTCCCCGGTCTTCCTGCACCTTTACTACCTGAATATATGTTCCGTGCTCCAGATCTTCATTTCTGAAATAGTGTATAAAAAAAAGCCCCTGACAAAAAAAAAGAACCGGACGTTGATTATAAAAAGAAAAACGTCAGATTCAAAATATCTGCTGCTGCTGCTGCTGTTTGTTTATTTATTTGCCGGTCGCATCGTCACAGTATCTTGTGTAACGTCTTCCGTGTAGCTGTCAGAGCGCTTCCGGTTGCCGTGAAACCGACCAATGGCAGCTCGCTTTCGGCCATATGACACTTCGTGTTCTTCTGATGATCAATTATGCGTCTAAAATGCGCATACGTGCGCATACCATAGTAACATGCTCCTGGAGTCCTGTACTGCGCGTTTTAGTTGTCGTCGTTGTTGTTGTATAGTGCTGTGCAAAAGTCTTAGACACATGCAAATGCTGTTGACCAAAAATGGCTTAAAAGTAATGAAAGTACATGTTTCAACATAAAAATTATTATAAACAGTAAGCCATAATAAATGAAACAAAGTCAATATTTGGTATGAGACAGCCCTTTGCTTTAAAAAAAAAAGTAGTCTCAGGTACAATGAGTGCAGTTTTATAAGGAAATGAGCTGTAGGTTTTATTGACCACCTTGCAGAAGCAGCCACAGTTCTTCTGGACACTTTGACTGTCACACTCGCTTCTTAATTTTGCACCAAAACCCAGTAGCCTTCATTGTTTTCTTTCTTTTTTTTTTTTTTTATCTGAAAAGAGGTCTCTTATGTAATATGCTGCTCAGATACAAACTTTTTTCTGTAACATTTAATTTTGTAGGGGCGGCACGGTGGTGTAGTGGTTAGCGCTGTCGCCTCACAGCAAGAAGGTCCTGGGTTCGAGCCCCGGGGCCGGCGAGGGCCTTTCTGTGTGGAGTTTGCATGTTCTCCCCGTGTCCGCGTGGGTTTCCTCCGGGTGCTCCGGTTTCCCCCACAGTCCAAAGACATGCAGGTTAGGTTAACTGGTGACTCTAAATTGACCGTAGGTGTGAATGTGAGTGTGAATGGTTGTCTGTGTCTATGTGTCAGCCCTGTGATGACCTGGCGACTTGTCCAGGGTGTACCCCGCCTTTCGCCCGTAGTCAGCTGGGATAGGCTCCAGCTTGCCTTCCCTGTAGAAGGATAAAGCGGCTAGAGATAATGAGATGAGATGAGATTTAATTTTGTGCTGGAAAACAAACGTTTGGAACTCTAAAATGCTTTTTACTCGATAATGATTTTACTCAAATACTGACTCAATAATGTAGAAGTCATAAAACAGAAATCTATAACAAAGTTTGTATGAGACTTTTGCACAGTACTGTACCCCCACACACACACACACACACACATGCAGTTGTTGTCGTTTTTAAATCTGCTTCATTGACCAGTACATAGCAGTTTCCTTCCAATTTTGTCTTTTAGGCTGACAAAAAAAGGAGACTTTGTCTAATATCGCATATTATTATACATACAAAGCACGTATTCTATTCTCTTCTAGCGGGTTTCATTCATGTGGTTTGATAGCATGCAGTATTGTTGCTTATCCTACGTGTATTACATCACTCTACCCAATGGAGAATGAGCGTTGAATATGGTTTACGATATTGCATGGTTCTCAAGACAACATGACAGCACACATTGGAGGTGATGCGAAACGTATTACATGTAAAACTTCAGCGCTAGTGAGCGACTGTGACAATTTGGAAACAAACATGGCCGCCAGGTTTGCTTCATTAAATACGGGAGATTCTGAGAGAATTTTGAAAAAGAAAGACGCGTTGAACATCCATCCATCCATTATCTGTAACCGCTTATCCTGTGCAGGGTTGCGGGCAAGCTGGAGCTTATCCCAGCTGACTACAGGCGAGAGGCGGGGTACACCCTGGACAAGTCGCCATGTCATCGCAGGGCTGACACATAGAGACAAGAAGAAGAAGACTCTGTTTGTCACATGCACACTCAAGCACAGTGAAATTCATCCTCTGCATTTAACCCATCTGAAGCAGTGAACACACGCGCACACACACCCAGAGCAGTGGGCAGCCATACTATAGCACCCAGAGAGCAGTTAGGGCTTAGGTACCTTGTTCAAGGGAACTTCAGCCCAAGACCAACCCATGTAAACCCCATGTCTTTGAACTAATGTGGGTAACTGGGGAACCTGGAGGAAACCCACACAGACAAGGGGATAACATGCAAACTCCACACAGAAAGGCCCCCTTCGGCCACTGGGCTTGAACCCAGAACCTTCTTGCTGTGAGGCAACAGTGCTAACCACTACACCACTGTGCCACCCCACATTGAACATATAATAATAATAATAATAATGACTGACTTTTTTTCATGGTATATCAGATATATTCCATTCAGCTAGCATGATGTTGAACTCATCTTTGACTCATTCAATATCATGCTAGTTGAATAGAATATATCTGATATACCATATAAAAAGCCATCCATCCATCCATCATCTGTAGCTGCTTATCCTGTTCTACAGGATTGCAGGCAAGCTGGAGCCTATCCCAGCTGACTATGGGCGAGAGGCAGGGTACACCCTGGACAAGTCACCAGGTCATCGCAGGGCTAATACATAGACACAGACAACCATTCACACTCACATTCACACCTACGGTCAATTTAGAGCCACTAATTAGCCTAACCTGCATGCCTTTGGACTGTGGGGGAAACCGGAGCACCCGGAGGAAACCCATGTGGACACAGGGAGAGCATGGAAACTCCACACAGAAAGGCCCTCGCCGGCTGTTGGGCTCGAACCCAGAACCTTCTTGTTGTGAGGTGACAGTGCTAACCACTACACCACCATGCCGCCACACATTGAACAAATAATAATAATTGGCTTTTTTTCATGGTATATCAGATATATTCCATTCAACTAGCATGATATTGAATGAGTCGAAGATGAGTTCAATATCATGCTAGTTGAATAGAATATATCTGATATACCACGTAAAAAAGCCAGCCAATATTGTTTAATTATGAGCTAAAAGTGTCCGCAGGACTGGTTGTTAGGGGTACACTTGTTTGAAAGCACTAGGACGCTTTGTTCTCTACCTTCACTATACAAAAAGAACAATAACAACAACAACAAAGTCCACCATATCACTCTCAACAGCACCAACCAAACCCCGTTTTCATCTTTATATCCTATTCTATTCTATTAAATTATTCAATCAGGCTATTTATTATGTCTGAGGATGGAAAGAAAGGCTCGGATGTGATTAAAAATGTGTAAGCAGGAGAATAAACCACCTAGTAAGAAAAGAAGATTAGCTCATTCTGGGGAATTCTTGGGGATTTACAGACTGCAGCGCGCATGCGCAGAGCTGTAGTATCGGTTTCATTTGCAGGATGAATTTGAGCTGAAGTGTTGAAGAAGAAGAGCTCAGTGTCTGTGGCTTCTGTTTGATGGACGTCGTCGCATCGAAAAGCAGCATGAAAGTCATTTCACCCGGTAAGTTTTGAACTTATACATGGCAAATGGGTTAACTTTATAAAAGCTGAAGAGGAAACTGAGAACAAGGAAGTGAATGTATACAGAATAGAGCTCTCTCTCTCTCTCTCTGTATATATGTATGTATGCTTATTTCTGGACTACAATGGAAATAAGTGTTATACACTTTCTTGTGTTATCTGTTATCTATATTTATGTATTTTGTGCATTATTTTACTAAATAAAATCAGTCAATATGTATGTATGTGGAGAGAGTCTAGCATTTTGTCTTAGGGTTTATTTTCAAATTACTATGTCAGTGGAAAGGCCCCATAAGGGGACATAAACAATATACTGTACAAAGTTGTGTGTGCGCATGCTAGAAAATTCTAGATGCCCCATTAGTTGCAGTTACTAATTCCTAGGATACATCACTTACTAGGACTAATGGGGAATAGTGAACATTTCGATTGGATCTAATTTCTAGAAACATCACTAAAGCATTAGTATAAGGCTGGACAGAAGCCAAATTAAGCCTGCCTTATTGCCTTATCTTGAGCTGCACCTGATGTTGAATGGATCACAAATTGTATTTTTCATATTCATTTAAATTGGCGGCATGGTGGTGTAGTGGTTTGCGCTGTCGCCTCACAGCAAGAAGGTCTCGGTTCGAGCCCAGCGGCCGGCGAGGGCCTTTCTGTGCGGAGTTTGCATGTTGTCCGCGTGGGTTTCCTCCGGGTGCTCCGGTTTCCCCCACAGTCCAAAGACATGCAGGTTAGGTTAACTGGTGACTCTAAATTGACTGTAGGTGTGAATGGTTGTCTGTGTCTATGTGTCAGCCCTGTGATGACCTGGTGACTTGTCCAGGGTGTACTCCGCCTTTTGCCCGTAGTCAGCTGGGATAGGCTCCAGCTTGCCTGCGACCCTGTAGAACAGGATAAAGCGGCTAGAGATAATGAGATGAGGATATTTTAGGCTTATAATGATGCACATAAAAATGAATATGCACAGTAATGCAGGATGCATTCGAGCAGAAGCTTGGTATAATGTACCACCGAACAGGTTTAGTTATTTGAAGGTAACTGTGGGGTCTGTGCATCCAAAATAATAATAATAATGATGATGATGATGATGATAAATCCATTCAATTCAATTCGATTTTATTTCTATAGTGCTTTTAACAATGAACATTTGTCACGAAACGTCTTTACAGACATATACAGGGTGTTTCAAAAAATTTGATATTATTTGAGATGTAAATATCCCAGAAACTACATAGTCTAGGCAAATGAAACTGAACAGGCTTAATGTTGAGCAATATAAGATTTATTCCTCAAAATTTGAATGAGAAATTCAAAGGTATGTGGATTCCATGAACGATTTCACAAATTTTCAATATGCGCACCTGACCCGAACCCTAACCCAGCCTTCCTCTTTGAACTTTTTCTGCCATGTCCAAGTCTGCATTGCAGTTGGTGCATTTTTAGAGAATTCTCTCATAAATGCATGCTACACAGTCTTGTTCGACGGTGTTCGAATGTACTCTAACACACAAAATGCCTTTTCTTTTCCAGCGAATGGCATTTCTATACCTAAAAAGATAAAACAAAAAACATTAAATGGTGGTGTAGTGGTTAGCACTGTCGCCTCATAGCAAGAAGGTCCAGGTTCGAGCCCCGTGCCCAACGAGGGCCTTTCTGTGCAGAGTTTGCATGTTCTCCCCGTGGGTTTCCTCCGGGTGATCCGGTTTCCCCCATAGTCCAAAGACATGCAGGTTAGGTTAACTGGTGACTCTAAATTGACTGTAGGTGTGAATGTGAGTGTGAATGGTTGTCTGTGTCTATGTGTCAGCCCTGTGATGACCTGGTGACTTGTCCAGGGTGTACCTCGCCTTTCGCCCGTAGTCAGCTGGGATAGGCTCCAGCTTGCCTGCGACCTAGAGGAGCGGTTAGAGGAGATGAGATGAGTCATCGTTCTCTTTCATTCTTCCAAATGGTGAAAGTTTTCCCTCCAAGATGGCAGAACTGTTGGCATGTGTGGTCCAATGACGCATCTGTCTTTTCATATCTGTTGTGTATTTAATTAAGTCTTGACACAGTTTAAAATAAACATATTCCTCTTTTTCTGGTTTTGTCTTCTTGAATAGATAAGGTACTTAAGCGTGAGCTGAGCGCTCTGAGCAAGTGCATGCCCTCCTGGATGGTGCAGCAGATTTCTGATTGCCTGTGCCGCTCACGTGCACTCACCGACTATGAGGTGCAGGTGATCCGGGCTGGGGCCACAGACATGCACCAAGCTTTGCATCTTCTGCAAACGCTCCTGCACAAGGGCCACACACAGTGTCTGCTCTTCTTCCAGTGCCTGAATGCATGCAGCCCCTCACTCTTTCACACCATCACCAGAGGCTCAGGTAGGTGTGAGCAGACTGGTGTGTGAGAGATATCTGTAACATACACCAATCAGCCATAACATTATGACCATTGACAGGTGAAGTGAATAACACTGATTATCTCATAACAGTGGCACCTGTCAAGGGGTGGGAGATATAGTATCAGACAGCAAGAGAACAGTCAGTTCTTGAAGTTGATGTGTTGGAAGCAGGAAAAATGGGCAAGCGTAAGGATCTGAGTGACTTTGGCAAGGGCCAAATTGTGACAACTGATGAAAGGGTCATGGGTGTCGAAGGCTAGCCCATATGGTCCAATCCCACCTTTCTGTTTTAGCCAGCATTCACTTTTTCAGTGGTTTGTGCTATAGTAGCTCTTCTGTGAGATTGGACCATATGGGAAAGCCTTTGTGCTCCATGCGAATCAATGAGCCTTTGACACCCATAACCCTGTCACCAGTTCACCAGTTGTCCTTCCTTGGACCACTTTTGGTAGGTACTAACCATGCATACTGGGAACACCCCACAAGATGTGCCGTTTTGGAGATGCTCAGACCCAGTCATGTAGCCATCCCAATTTGGCTCTTGTTAAAGTCGCTCAGATCCTTACGCCTGCGTCCAACACATCAACTTTAAGAACTGACTGTTCTCTTGCTGCCTAATATATCCCACTCCTTGACAGGTGCCATTGTAATGAGATAATCAATGTTATTCACTTCACCTGTCAGTGGTCATAATGTTCTGACTGATTATATATATGAAGAGTTTCTCTAATCTGTTTATCTTTCCTGCAGTGAAAGTAACTGATGAGGCTCACCATCATGTCGAAAAGTCATACTTTTCAGGTATGTACTGGTGGTTTTATTTTAGCGCAAGTCTAACTCCTTATTCTTTGAAAGGTACTTTATGTGTGGAGTTAAATAGAACTAAGAAAACGCTTCATCATATCAGATATGCATTCAGACTGCTTCTTAAGCCAGTGAATACTGACTGGCATGACATGTGGTCGACAGTAGTTGAACGCATGAGCAGTTTCATCTGCTTCAGTGCAGTTTTCCTTCCTGCAAAAAACACATGTGAAGTGAAAAATGCTTGCTCATGCATTTGCTGAGTGTGTGCATACTCCAGGTATACACGCACACTCTGTGCTGTTATGTTGTATACAGAAATTTCACTCTTAAGAAAAAATAAGGTACATATGCATGTGACAGGAAGGAGATTGTGGTCTACAAGCGTGGTATAAGAGGAGTGTGTTTATGTTGATAGATTTATTTTAAGGCCAAAAAGGTACAGTATATTTACGAGTATATAGAACGTGAAGATAAAGTTGTACTGGCCCTGAATTTATTTTGCTGTCTGTGTTTTAATAAAGACAATACAAGCCATGTCTTCTTGCATATGATAAAATTACATGTAGTGCATATGGAAATTGTGCAACAGAGTGCACATCAACAGTTCTAGCTACTTATGATATGTTGTTGGAATGATTTTTTTTTTTTTATACACTGTATGTGTAGAGAAAAACAAGCTTAATTCTACATTCAGGTGCACCTACGATCAACCAGGTAGAAAATCCAGTATCCAGATACATATGAATTGACTTTCAGGATGAGTTTGTTTGGCCTGGTGGCGTTAAAGAATGAGTTTTTTAGGTTCTTGGGGGTCTGCAACTTGAAGAAGGTTTACCAATTTCAGTTCCCTGCACACCTCTGGCCTGGTGAACTGGTAGGCAAATCCAGTTTGGCCATGGTTTTGGTTAACACCACTATTTAGGTCAGCAAACACACACAGAAGCTGTTCTGGGAGTGTGTCTTCAATGGGAAAGATGTTTAGGTGTATTTTGATGCTTCATGTGTCACTGGATTGTTGTGGTTTGAACTTCTTCTTCATGTAAACCAGATTCTCAATTTCATTCTTCCATGTTGTTGTTTCTTTCAACTTCTTCTTCTTCTTTGGGCTGCTCCCGATTAGGGGTCACCACAGCGGATCTTTCATCTCAATTGCTCCCTGTCTTTCGCATCCTTCTCTACCACACCTGCCACTTTCATGTCCTCTCTCACCACATCTATGTATCTCCTCTTTGGCCTTCCTCATTTTCGTTTGCCTGGCAGCTCCATCCTCAACATTTTCCTTCCAACATGCTCTGCATCTCTTCTCAGGATGTGTCCATACCATCTCAGTCTCATCTCTCTTAGCTTAATTCCCAAGCTCTCCACATGTGCTGTCCCTCTGATGTGCTCGTTCCTGATCCTGTCCAACCTTGTCATTCCCATCGCAAACCTTAGCGTCCTCAACTCCACCACCTCCAACTTTGCCTCCTGTCTCTTCGTTAAGGGTACGGTCTCCAATCCATACATCACAGCTGGTCTCACTACTGTCTTATACATCTTACCTTTCACTTTTGCTGGGACTTTCCTATCACAAATGACTCTCGAAATCCTTCTCCAACTGCTCCACCCTGCCTGCACTCTTTCTCACCTCACTATTGCAGCCCCCATTTTCCTGCACAGTTGACTCTGGGTACTTGAATTCACCAACTTTCTTTACGTCTACATGTCGTTTCTTTCAACTGATGACCTGAATATCTTGGTTTCAAATCCTTTATTCTGTGTTTTTTCTCCACTGTTAACAGAGGCAACTGGAACTGTTCCCCCATGTATCATAAACATTAACAATTCCTCAATGACCAGCTGTATCATTGGAAATAACAACAGCTTGTGCTGTCTACGCTCTCAGACTGGTCTCATTAACGGTAAGAGCAGCAAAATAGTAGCAGGAAGTGACTTGAATAGCATACTGTTTACCATTATGGTGTCCTAATGTAAGAGTGACATACGATATGAGCTGTTATAAGCAATAAACTTTTTTAACACCTTTCATTAGAGTACGCTCAATGCAGTTTAATATTTTCATTCTTTGTGCATTTGTCACCATGTGCTTCTTTTTCTTTAATAGATGCAGTAGAGCATACGCAGAGGAGTCAGCATAGAGAAACATCAGGTTCCAAAGAGGCTCATAATGTTCAGGTGGAGAGCTCCAATGTAGAGTACGTCATCATAGGAGACAAGAACTATATGAACGTTGAGAGCAGTCTGGACTCCGTACATCAGGAAGAAACGGATAGTGTGCCGGAGGATTTGGAGGGGTAAACAGGCTGAGATGGCGAAGAAGGGGAACATGGACTGTATATGTAGATATATATAATATATAATCTCATGAAAAAACATGTTGCCAAGAAACTCAGGTGATGCTTTACACAAGCACTCGGTGTAAAACCAGTTGTGCTTAAAAAGTATACACATTTGTGTGACTGATAATCCTCAGTTCTCTAAGGTGTAGAACAGTGTAAATGCTGCTGTTTCATAACTGTAATAATAGAGATTATATCCGTATGTTAGTATTTTTCAGTACAGGTTTTTTGTTACAAACCGATATATATTTGGTATATTTTGATAAGCTATGTGTTACTGCTGTGTTACTGCTTTTTGTGTTTTTTTATGCTTTACCCATGATTAATTTTTTTATATTTATATACAATATCTTATTTATTAAGGGTTGTGAACCTTCTTTAAGTTTTTGTTTAAAAAAAAGTGTATATAGTATATTTTAATATATTAAAATATACATTCAAATGTATTGTGGTGTTTAAGTGCTTAATATTTTGGGGAGAGCTAACTGAACACTATCCAGGGTTGTAGTTTTCAAAGTGGGTTCATAAAGCATTGCCAGAGGGCTGTGATTTTTTTTTTTGACACCATTATAAAAGTTATTATATTTATTTTTGAGTTCCAGTTATTAGCATGTTGGACTGGTAACCTGAATGGAATGGGTTTAACCTCAATAACTCAAACAAGTTATAATCATTGGAGCCAAAGCAAACGATAAGGCTTGCCTAAGGGAGTACCACTCTGCTTCACGTGTCTAACAGGTTTGCTCTCCTCAGTAAAGCACCTGCTGAAAAATGTGAAAGAGCTCTAGTTATAGAATACTCTATCTTATCGCACATGAAATTAGCTAGGCCTTTAGGGGCACCAGTAGCTTTAGTTAGGTGGTATACCAGGAGCCAGAGTGTCAGACATAGCAGGTAATCTTCGGGTCTTAGGCAAGCATAGGATTTCTTTTTTTTCTTTTATTTATTAGCTTTTTGCCATATCAAGATATATACACACACACACACACACACACACACACACTTTATATATATTTCAAAGATGGCGGCACGGTGGTGTAGTGGTTAGCGCTGTCACCTCACAGGAAGAAGGTCCGGGTTCGAGCCCCATGGCCGGCAAGGGCCTTTCTGTGCAGAGTTTGCATGTTCTCCCCGTGTCCGCGTGGGTTTCCTCCGGGTGCTCTGGTTTCCCCCACAGTCCAAAGACATGCAGGTTAGGTTAACTGGTGACTCTAAATTGACCGTAGGTGTGAATGGTTGTCTGTGTCTATGTGTCAGCCCTGTGATGACCTGGAGACTTGTCCAGGGTATACCCCGCCTTTCACCCGTAGTCAGCTGGGATAGACTCAAGCTTGGCTGTGACCCTGTAGGACAGGATGAAGTGGCTAGAGACAATGAGATATATATTTCAGGCGGCACGGTGGTGTAGTGGTTAGCGCTGTCGCCTCACAGCAAGAAGGTCCGGGTTTGAGCCCCGTGGCCAGTGAGGGCCTTTCTGTGCGGAGTTTGCATGTTCTCCCCGTGTCCACGTGGGTTTCCTCCGGGTGCTCCGGTGTCCCCCACAGTCCAAAGACATGCAGGTTAGGTTAACTGGTGACTCTAAATTGAACGTAGGTGTGAGTGTGAATGGTTGTCTGTGTCTATGTGTCAGCCCTGTGATGACCTGGAGACTTGTCCAGGGTGTACCCCGCCTTTCACCCATAGTCAGCTGGGATAGGCTCCAGCTTGCCTGCAACCCTGTAGAACAGGATAAAGCGGCTAGAGATGATATGAGATATTTCAAAGATAGTTAGCCACGTAGGAGCTAATGCTACATGCCTTTGTCAGTCTGAGGTTACTAAGAATAACTTTGTATAGGTGCCAAGCCACTTTGCTTCAAGAAAACCCAAACTGTCATCCTCAGCTGAAAAGAAATTGGTTTGGATGGTCAGGAGCAACCTGGGAACCACCATGGCACAGCCCTTCCATGAACTGGAAGCTGATGGATCACTGTCTACAGTTCAGATCACCATGGACTAAGAGGCTGCTATCCAAGAAATAACCCCCTGCTCCAAAATTTACACCTTCAAGCTTAACTAAAGTTTGAAGCTAACCACACAGACAAAGAAAAAGCCTTCTGGCAGATAGCTGTATGGTCAAATGAGACAAAGATTGAGTTGTTTGGCCACAATGACCACCATGTACAGAGGGAAACTGTACCAGCTGCTGGTGGTGTTGGGATCATCATGCTCTGGGGCTGTTTTGCTGCCAGTGGAACTGGTTCATTGCACAAAGTGGATGGAATAATGAAGAAGGAGGACTACCTCAGAATTCTTCAGCATAAACCATCAGAAACTTGAACATGGCTTGGGACTTTGGAGTTACAACAGAACGATGAACCCAAACATGCATCAGAGCTGGTTGTGGAGGATAAAGCAGGCTAACATAAAGCTTAAAACAAATCCTGACTTCAACCCTATTGAAAATATATAGACCGTGCTTATAAGTTGAGTCCATGCCAAGAAAAAAAAACAAATTTAATTGAACTCTACCATTTCTACCATGAAGAGTCATGAAATATCCAACCAGAATATATCCTGCCAGAAGCTTGTTCATGGTAAACAAAAATGTCTGGTCAAGGTGAATCTTGCAAAGAGACATTTTACCCAAATATTAGGTGTGCTGTATGTATATTTTTGACCCTGTATTGATTTTCAGAAACCCAAAGAAAATTAAAACTTATGCACCAAATTCTACTGTTTTTTTATTAAAAAATGTATGCTGTACATTCTGCCACAGAAAAAGAACAGTTCAAAGAAATTACTGAAAGCCCAAATATTGCCATGACATTCATATCCAAGATGACATTCATGTCACTGTATGTAAACTTCTGACCACAACTGTAGCTTACAGCAGGTTATGGTCGCGGAACTGCTGGTTGTCCAGGTGGTGCTCGGAAAATAATATGGACTTTATAGAAAATTGGAGAAGTTTTGAGGGCAAAACTGGCCTGTTAAGGCAGGATGGTATCCATCCCACTTTGGAAAGTGCTGCTATCATTTCTTGCATAGTCTCAGAACAGGCCTAGTTAGTTTGTGACAATCCAGAGCCAAGGCCAAGGAGCAGACAAACAGGTTAAATGGACCGTCTGCTAGCTATGTAAAGTCGTTACTCAGGTTCTACTACAACCCCAATTCCAAAAAAGTTGGGACAAAGTATAAATTGTAAATAAGAACGGAATGCAATGATGTGGAAGTTTCAAAATTCCACATTTTATTCAGAATAGAACATAGATGACATATCAAATGTTTAAACTGAGAAAATGTATCATTTAAAGAGAAAAATTAGGTGATTTTAAATTTCATGACAACAACACATCTCAAAAAAGTTGGGACAAGGCCATGTTTTCCACTGTGAGACATCCCCTTTTCTCTTTACAACAGTCTGTAAACGTCTGGGGACTGAGGAGACAAGTTGCTCAAGTTTAGGGATAGGAATGTTAACCCATTCTTGTCTAAAGCCTCGGTCACAACCGGCTGTACGTGCTCCTACGGCCGGTCTACGTGCAAAAAACGCAAGAAATGCATGGAGGGCGCGCATGAAACGCACAGAGGGCGCGCGTGTGACGTGCTGATTTTCAAGCCGTAGACTGGCCGCAGACCGGCCGCAGAGGTTCTTTGTCATGTCAAACAAACTCTACGGGCGCTTACGTTTTTTTCAGGTTGCAAGACAAACTTACGGCCAACGCGCGTCTTTCTCCATGAACAAAAAAAACGCAGCGATTTGGGAAACCCCAAAAATCGCACGGCCAAAAAATCGTACATCCGGTTGTGACCTAGGCTTAATGTAGGATTCTAGTTGCTCAACTGTCTTAGGTCTTTTTTGTCGTATCTTCCGTTTTATGATGCGCCAAATGTTTTTTATGGGTGAAAGATCTGGACTGCAGGCTGGCCAGTTCAGTACCCGGACCCTCCTTCTACGCAGCCATGATGCTGTAATTGATGCAGTATGTGGTTTGGCATTGTCATGTTGGAAAATGCAAGGTCTTCCCTGAAAGAGACATCGTCTGGATGGGAGCATATGTTGCTCTAGAACCTGGATATACCTTTCAGCATTGATGGTGTCTTTCCAGATGTGTAAGCTGCCCATGCCACACACACTAATGCAACCCCATACCATCAGAGATGCAGGCTTCTGAACTGAGCGCTGATAACAACTTGGGTCGTCCTTCTCCTCTTTAGTCCAAATGACATGGCGTCCCTGATTTCCATAAAGAACTTCAAATTTTGATTCGTCTGACCACAGAACAGTTTTCCACTTTGCCACAGTCCATTTTAAATGAGCCTTGGCCCAGAGAAGACGTCTGCACTTCTGGATCATGTTTGGATACGGCTTCTTCTTTGAACTATTGAGTTTTAGCTGGCAACGGCGGATGGCACGGTGAATTGTGTTCACGGATAATGTTCTCTGGAAATATTCCTGAGCCCATTTTGTGATTTCCAATACAGAAGCATGCCTGTATGTGATGCAGTGCTGTCTAAAGGCCCGAAGATCACGGGCACCCAGTATGGTTTTCCGGCCTTGACCCTTACGCACAGAGATTCTTCCAGATTCTCTGAATCTTTTGATGATATTATGCACTGTAGATGATGATATGTTCAAACTCTTTGCAATTTTACACTGTCGAACTCTTTTCTGATATTGCTCCACTATTTGTCGGCGCAGAATTAGGGAGATTGGTGATCCTCTTCCCATCTTTACTTCTGAGAGCTGCTGCCACTCCAAGATGCTCTTTTTATACCCAGTCATGTTAATGACCTATTGCCAATTGACCTAATGAGTTGCAATTTGGTACTCCAGCTGTTCCTTTTTTGTACCTTTAACTTTTCCAGCCTCTTATTGCCCCTGTCCCAACTTTTTTGAGATATGTTGCTGTCATGAAATTTCAAATGAGCCAATATTTGGCATGAAATTTCAAAATGTCTCACTTTCGACATTTGATATGTTGTCTATGTTCTACTGTGAATACAATATCAGTTTTTGAGACTTGTAAATTATTGCATTCTGTTTTTATTTACAATTTATACTTTGTCCCAACTTCTTTGGAATCGGGGTTGTACATCGAGACTGTGTTTGTTCCCCCGAGCTAAACAAAAATGTAGAAATACTCAGTTTTTTCTAATCTAAGTAATATAAAATTACAGTACATCATACTGAATATACAGCCATTGCCAGCACCTTTGATCTAAAGGTAGGACTCTTAAATGTTAGATCTCTTACAGTGGCATGCAAAAGTTTGGGCACCCTTACTGAAAATGTCTGTTACTGTGAATATTTAAGTGAGCAGAAGATGAACTGATCACCAAAAGGCATAAAGGTAAAGATGACAAATTTCTTTTCAGCGTTTTCTGCAAGATTTGTGTATTATTTTTGTTTTGTACAATTGGAAAGTGAAAAAAGAAAAGGAACACCATGAGAAAGTTTGGGCACCCCAATACTTTTGAGTTCTCGGGTAACTTTTACCAAGGTTCCAGACCTTAATTAACTTATTGAGCTGTGGCTTGTTCAAATTCTTTGTTAGGAAAGGTCAGATGATGCAGATTTCAAAGCTGTATAAATTTTCTGACTCCTCAAACTTGTCCCTAAAATCAACAGCCATGGGCTCCTCTAAGCAACTTACTCACATTCTGAATAATAAAATAATTGATACTCACAAAGCAGGAGAAAGCTACAAGAACATAGCAAAGTGTTTTCAGGTAGCTGTTTCCTCAGATTGTAATGTTATTAAGAAATGGCAGTTAACAGAAACAGTGGAGATCAAGGTGAGGTCTGGAAGATGAAGAAAACTTTCTGAATGAACTGCTTGTTGGATTGCTAGAAAGGCAAATAAAAACCCCTGTTTGACTGCAAAAGACCTTCAGAAAGATTTTGCAGACCCTGGAGTGGTGGTGCACTGTTCTACTATGCAGCGACCCCTGAACAAATATGACCTTCATCAGGGTTGCCAACTTTTCGAAATTCCTTGGAGTGAGATTTTTTTTTAGGGGGGGGGGTCGATGGCAAAATTTTTCCGCACACCATGCAATAAGTGGGAATTTTGTATTCAGTTTGATATTCACTTGTCCCCCTTCATTCTGGTGTTTTGTTTGTGGGTCGTCCAGCTGGAGATGGACTATGGGGGGGGAGGGGGGTGTTGAGATTTTGGATTTAGTAGATGTTCCTGCATTCTGGTGGATTTTTGGAGTGGCCTGCTGTGCCATACCTACATTCTTTCACACCCTGACTTGCCAGGCCTTCAGCTTGTGGCCAACAAAAGCACCAAGTTTTGGCTTAAAAGCCCCCACACTAGAAAACTACAGATGACTGCCAATGTTCCTGTAGCCTTATAGACCTGTGTTTCAGATTTAAAGGCAAGTTCATGTTTGAAATATTTCATCAGCTAAGCCTAAACACCTTCTGAATTGAAACTAAATGTTAAATTTTTAATAACTGTTGCAAAAAATAAGATTGTCCCTCACTGACTATTCATTATGCATTTAAGGGCTTTCCCCACCACTGGGTTCAGCAGAAGATTGGTATGGGGAAAAATATCAACAGCAAAAGAACAAATAAAATGCTTAAACAGTAAGCAAAATGTGCATGTGCTACAAGAAACATCTCATCTCATTATCTCTAGCCGCTTTATCCTGTTCTACAGGGTGGCAGGCAAGCTGGAGCCTATCCCAGCTGACTACGGGCGAAAGGCGGGGTACACCCTGGACAAGTCGCCAGGTCATCACAGGGCTGACACATAGATACAGACAACCATTCACATTCACACCTATGGTCAATTTAGAGTCACCAGTTAACCTAACCTGCATGTCTTTGGACTGTGGGGGAAACCGGAGCACCTGGAGGAAACCCACGCGGACAACATGCAAACTCCGCACAGAAAGGCCCTCGCCGGCCACGGGGCTCGAACCCAGACCTTCTTGCTGTGAGGCGACAGCGCTAACCACTACACCACCGTGCCGCCACAAGAAACATTAAAATGATCAAGTTTGAGCAGTATTGAAACACAAAAAGCTGAACCTTGGCCATAGGTGGGAATGTGCACACAAAGTTGGGCTTAAAAATTTTGGTCATACTTAAATAAGCTATATTAATATATTTCTTATTAATTTATTTCTTATCTATGTTTCTTATTAGTAATAGAGCATTCGTCAGGGCCTGTTATCTGACAAATATTCTCTACCTGTCTTGCCCTCTTTGAAACCCTGTCTCCTCAGTATATTGTTCTCTGTCTTTTTTTTTTAATTATTCACAAGTTCAAGTTCTTTGATATTACAGGTGACCATGCTTTATTTACTTTAACTGAGCAATTACATACATCATAAATAATTAAAAATAAATACCCTGTAAATAAACAATAGGTATGGTGGCTAATGGCTCTTCTTGCATTTGTAATATTATCTCTTACTTGCTTTATTTTACAACATTTCCAGTATGGCTTCAAATAAAGTCATAAAGTATGATAACATACAGTAAACAAACTAAAAATGTGCCTTAATAAATGTGTGCTAAGGAGGTGCTCTCCCGTGCTGCTTGTTGGGGAAGATAGAGGCTGTGGCATGGCAGTAGGCCTGATTTAGCATGCCTAGTACACAGCTCTTGATATGGCATTAAATATTCTCACAACACTTATAGGCTAAACTGATTCAGAAACTTTAAATAAGTTCATAATTACGCCAGTAACACCACACATTGGCGTGCATATGTACAAACCTGTCTGAGACACCCGTCTTCAACTCGAATACCTTCTTCTCTCTCCTCTTCCTCTAAATTGACGGTAGGCAATTATCCAACTTCCGGCGAGTGCAGCATCATTAGATGCGCCACCTACCATAGGGGAGTGTGTACAGAAGGGAACACCTCTCTGCCTGTTTAGCCATGCGTAAGGCGTAATTGATCAATCGCAAGTGGTTGGCGCGATGCAATGGGTAGCCTAGATTAGATAGATAAACTAGATTTTTTTTCTAGCGTGAGAAATCAGAGGTATGGCATGTGAGCGTGTGAAGACAATCAAATGCATCTGTCTCACGCTCATTGCATGAGAGTTGGCAGCCCAGCCTTCATGGAAGAGTCATCAGAAGAAAACCTTTCCCGTGTCTTAGCCACAAAATTCAGCGTCTGAAGTTTGCAAATAAACATCTAAATAAGCCTGATGCATTTTGGAAACAAGTCCTGTGGACTGATGAAATCAAAATAGAACTTTTTGGCCACAATGTGCAAAGGTATGTTTGGAGAAAAAAGGGTGCCAAATTCCAGGAAAAGAACACCTCTCCAACTCTGAAGCATGGGTGTGGATCGATCATGCTTTGGGGTTGTGTTGCAGCCAGTGGCACAGGGCACATTTCACTGGTCAAGGGAAGCATGGATTCGAATAAATACCAGCAAATTCTGGAAGCAAACATCACACCATCTGTAAAAAAGTTGAAGTTAAAAAGAGGATGGGTCTTACAATAAGACGATGATCCAAAACACACTTCAAAACCTACAATGGAATACCTCAAGAGGCACAAGCTGAAGGTTTTGCCCTGGCCCTCACAGTCCCCGGACCTAAACATCATTGAAAATCTGTGGATAGATCTCAAAAGAGCAGTGCATGCAAGACAGCCCAAGAAACTTGTAGCACTGGAAGACTTTTGCAAGGACAAGTGTGTGAAAATCCCCAGGTAAGAACTGAAATATTATTAGCTGGCTACAAAAAGTGTTTACAAGCTGTGATACTTGCCAAAGGGGGTGTTACTAGGTACTAACCATGCAGGGTGCCCAAACTTTTGCTTGAGGCCCTTTTTCTTTTTTGTCTCATCTCATCTCATTATCTCTAGCCGCTTTATCCTGTTCTACAGGGTCGCAGGCAAGCCGGAGCCTATCCCAGCTGACTATGGGCGAAAGGCGGGGTACACCCTGGACAAGTCGCCAGGTCATCACAGGGCTGACACATAGACACAGACAACCATTCACACTCACATTCACACCTACGGTCAATTTAGAGTCACCAGTTAACCTAACCTGCATGTCTTTGGACTGTGGGGGAAACCAGAGCACCCGGAGGAAACCCATGCGGACACGGGGAGAACATGCAAACTCCGCACAGAAAGGCCCTCGCTGGCCACGGGGCTCAAACCCGGACCTTCTTGCTGTGAGGCGACAGCGCTAACCACTACACCACCGTGCCGCCCTCCTTTTTTGTCATTTTGCAAATATAAAAGATGAAAATAAAAAAAATTTTTCTTAAAATATAAAGGGAATGAGTCATCTTTAACTTTATGCCTTTTGGAGATCATTTCATCTTCAACTTGCTTAACTGTTCACAGTAACAGCAATTTTGACCAGGGGTGCCCAAACCTTTGCATACCACTGTATATCTAAAACACGAATTGTTAATGAAATTAAAACAGGCATACTAACACCTTCTGCGCGCTTCAGCAGCGCATTGATACGGAGCTCAGATATCAATGCGCTGCCGAAGCGCACAGAAGGTGTTAGTACGCCTGTCATTATAGTGCGGACTTTCCATAGCATAGAAAATCGCTACGTTTCAATTTGTGTAACTGAACTTGTTTCATGTCACTGGTCATATAAACCTATGTAAACAGGAAAAACGCAGAAGAGTTTGGTCACATCTAACTACAGCCCCAAAAAATACCGTTGGCCATACTGAGCCTAGCTACATTGCTAACAGGACTGACAGCGCGTCTGACTGCGTCTGACTGACTGGGAGGTTGCGCAAAGCTCGGATAGGTACGGAGCAGCTCGTCTCAATTCAGATAAGAGCATATTTCATTATGGAAATACGGTGGACTGTTCCTTTAAGAAGTCAAGAGTATTAGTCCTAAGTATTAAAAAGTATTAAAAAGTATTAACTAGCAGGGCCGGTTCTGCCCTAATCTGGACCTGGGTGCAACATCGCGCAACCCCCCCCCCAAAAAAAAAAAAAAAAAAAAACACACACACACCAGTCTAAATCAGGACAACCATCACATAACTATAACTATAAACATTTTACATCAACTATTTTAACTAAATGGGCTATAATAACTAAGCCTGCAGCCATGGCGGGCTGCCTTAAAAAGTAACCATTCAATGACACAACTGACAGCTTGCGCAGCCACGGCGGGCTGCCTAAAGTAACCATTCAATGACACAACTGACAGCTTGCGCAGCCATGGCGGGCTGCCTAAAGTAACCATTCAATGACACAACTGACAGCTTGCGCTAGCCTGGGCCCGCCCATCCTAAGTGTGACGCAACACGGGGGGCTGTTGCGAACTTAGTCTGGCAAGGCAAGCTATCTCCAGCTCTTCCAAGCTCCCGAAAAATCGGGAGCCAATCAACTTTGAGCATCTCCAACGGCCCTGGGTAGAGGCATGTTCAAGGCAGTGACGTAGTAGAACTGCGACCGGAAGCCATAGATTGTTTACGGAATCTATGCCGGAAGCACTTCATTCACTAGAAACATTACGAACATGGAGCAGCGGCAAGCCTTTGACACAGCGGTAGATGCTGTATTGAAAGCATTCAACGGGAAGTTCTCATTGAAAATGGAGCAAAGAGCAGCCCTGGAGGTATTTATCTTCTTCCTGTTACTCAAGCAGTTTCCGTTGCATCACATACGTCAGAGGAAAGAGTGATGTGATTGGTTTAAGCTTCATCACAACCTTTTCTGGCTTCGACCAGTAGCAAACTGAGGCATTTCAGGGAGGCGGGTCAACCACGCGCTTTGGGAAACGGTTGGGCTTAATATCTATGCCAGACCAATGCTCGCAGAGCTTTGAAGTTGCGTTAGCCAGACTAAGCTTGCGCAGCCACGGTGGGCTGCCTAAAGTAACCATTCAATGACACAACTGACAGCTTGCGCAGCCACGGCGGGCTGCCTTAAAAAGTAACCATCCTTGTGTCCTCGATTTCTTCTGTTCGTCTATTAAGCCAAGAAGTATATACTCGTTTTGCATCTTCTGCCTCCTTTTTTGTATTTTCGACCCTGCGTTTATTTTCTTTCCTTTTATGAAAACCCAATTTGTGTCCAGACATTTTGTTCTGCTACCAACGAACTAACTCGTCAGGTCTCGTCTCTCGAGCCCGCGATGATTCCCGTGGGAAGGGCAACAATTGATACATTTTTACAAACAACCAATAAACAGCCAATAGGGAGGTTGCAACGTTCAGGCTCTCCTTTGCTCAGAGACACTCAGTAATGCACTTATTCAGGAACAGAGAGAACTCTTTATTTTTTATTTTATCTTATTTTTTGGGGCCCCTCTCCACACCAGTCCCGGGTGCAAATGCTACCGTTGCTACCCCTCCAGAACTGGCCCTGTTAACTAGTATTAAAAAGGACTGTGTATCGCACAGATTGTTCAATTTAAAGCTAGAAATAGACAGTGTATAATCTGAGGAGCTGGTTGTGGTTGCGCAGCACTTCATATGAGAGGAGAATGAAATCGCGGTTGGAATCATAACGCCACAGACTTGGAAGTGGGAGTGCGAGTGCGCAAAGCGAGAGCTGTCAATCAAAGCGAGAGCTGTCAATCATGAGCGCATGCAGCGCTCAACTTGGAATGTGTCAGCAGAATGTCAGAGTCTAAACAATAAACTTACAATAAATGAAGGATCGGTCAGTGGAGAGCTCAGCTAAGCTCAGCATGTTTAATTCCCCAAGCCAGTGACAAGAACTTTCGTGAGAAATAACGCGAACGTCTGCATCATGCGGGATTTGCGGGCGGGAGCGGGACAAAATATGGCAGGCGCGGGTGGGAGCGGGACTGAAAATCATAATTCTTTGCGGGAGCGGGCGGGAGCGGGACTGCACAATGCGGGAGCGGGCGGGAGCGGGACTGAAAATTCTGTCCCGCGCAGACATCTAGTCTGAAGTTCCTTCAGGTCATTATCTCATTTTATTCAAAATATGTCTGAGCAATAATATACGCACCTTGCCATGCTACTGTGTCAAATGTACATTCACATCAACTACTGCACAGAGTTTTATAAATAATCTCCCAGAGTTATAAATTTGATTGGATCACTGTCAGCCCCCCCCAGAACCTGATCAGGCAACTGAATGCTTAGAGTCAATATTCTGCTATACTTTAGATAATGTTGCTCCACTTAAAAGAATAATGATGAGAGAGAAAAAACTAGCACCCTGGTATAACGATCACACACGCACCTTAAAACAGACCACTCGAAAATTAGAACATAAATGACGTAAAAAAAAAATTGGTAGTATTCCAATTAACATGGAAGGAGAACCTCTTGAAGTATAGAAAAGCTCTTAGTGCTGCTAGATCAACATATCTCTCCACCCTAACAGAGGATAACAAAAATCATCCTAGATTCTTATTTAATACTGTAGCAAAATTAACTAGGAATAAGACCACCATAGACACACCTGAAATGCAATGATTTAATGAATTTTTTCAATGACAAAATTTAAACTATCCACTAATTTAAGGCCAGCCAATTTAAGTAACATTTGAGTTGAGAATATGACTGTATCAGATCAGCAAGTAGAATGTTTTATTCCCCTTAGAGAAATTGAACTAATTTCATTAATTTCCACATCAAACTCTTCAACTTGTGTACTAGATCCCTACATGACTCTTCAAACAGATAATACCAGGACCAACTGAACCTCTTCTAAAAACAATCAATTCTTCCCTTAGAATTGGCTATGTACCCAAATCATTTAAACTAGCAGTAATCAAACCCCTGACCTCGACCCCTGTCACCTGTCCAATTATAGGCCAATATCAAACCTCCCCTTTACACTCTAACCCCAGCTTCCTAACTAGCTGGGATATCCAAAGAAAAGAAATTCACTGTGCTGTAATGTATGTACATGTGAAAAGGCTTTTTCTTCACACAGACATGAGAGAGCATGCACAGGAACTCCAGACTGACACTAACCCAAGCTCATGATGGAACCAGAGACCCTTGAGGTGTGAAGTGAGTCAGGCATGATGTATTGCCTCAGAGCAGAGAAGGTTAAAGGCCTTGCTCAAGGGCAAAACAGTGGCAGCTTGGTGGTGCTGGGGCTTTAACCCCTGACCTGATCAGTAACCCACAGCCAGAGTCTGTGTTCCAGCCTCAGGCCTGATAAAGTATTTCCTGTAGACGAATGAATGAAAACATTAAAAAAAATTTTCTTTTACTTTATTAGCAACATAAAATTCATATAGAAATAGAACAGAGAATGTACAAAACTCAACCAATACAATTTACACTATCTTGCCAGAGGACTAGATAAACAGGAAAGAAAAGCAGAACAAAACAAAACAAACACAAAAAGATTCATTCACAATAACAATGAGATGTTAACAGCAGATATGTTTTCTTAGCTTTGGGGTTATTTGAAGAAAGAATACATTTTTTTTTAAATGTGAATAATTTTTCTAAAAGGGGGACGGGGTATCATATTACTGAATTTATACAAAGATCATTATACAGTCGCATGAAGATATTAAGTTTATCTTCGAGTGGTGAATGTATATTTCATGAGTGAGTGATATATTTTTCAACATAAGAAGATATACTTCATATCTTCGTGCCACAGTATAATGTTCTTTATATTATATGGACACACATACATGCACAAAAAACGCAAGTTAATCAAAATCATTTTAATTTTGAACCAGTTTGTCATTTTGACAACGTGCGTCAAGTTAGCAGGAAAGCACTGGAAGCGATGTCATCGGAGTGAAATATCAGGAAATATTATACATGGAATAAATACATTTTTGATGGAATAAAAACATGCATTCTATTCCCTTCTAGTAGGTTTCATTCATTTGGTTTGATTGCATGCAATGTTGTTAGCATATTGCTTATCCTACGTGTATTACGTCACTCTACCCAATGGAGAATGAGTGTTGAATATGGTTTATGATATTGTATGGTTGTCAAGCAAGACAATATGACATCATGCGTTGGAGACGTAAAACTTCCATGCAACAATTTGTAAACAAACATAGCTGCCAGGTTTGCTTTGTTAAACACGGAAGACTTTGAGAGAATTTTGAAAGACAAAGACACGTTAAACACTTGAAAGGAATGTATAATAATAATGGCTTTTATTCTGTGGCATATCAGATATATTCCATTCAGTTAGCATGATACTGAACAAGTCGAAGATGACCTCGAGAGTCGTTAGGGTGATCAATGGATTGCCCGTTAAGGTGATCAATGGAATGCTGATTCTCCTAATGACCCCCAATTTCTGTTCCAATTTGTGTTGTGATTGTGGGTCATTAGGACCTTGCAACACAGGGCTCAGAACATCCCTACAACAGTAGAGGGAAAAGAGAAGGAGCAGAATCACATCAAGAAAGCACTTCAGAACTGCGGGTATCCCAACTGGTCTTTCTTCAAGAGCAGAAAAAGGAACACAACGGAAAAGGAGGATAACAGGAACAAATGCAAGAACATTGTCATTCCCTACATTTCTGGTCTATCTGAGAAACTCAGGAGGATCTTCTACAAACACAACATTCCGGTACATTTCAGACCCAGTAACACCCTGAAGCAGAAACTGGTCCACCCTAAGGACAGAATACCCAGACACAAACAGGACAACGTAGTGTATGCAATTCAGTGCAGTGAGGAATGCACGGACTCGTATATTGGAGAAACTAAACAACCGCTCCACAGGCTTATGGCTCAACACAGGAGAGCCAGTTCCTCAGGCCAGGACTCTGCTGTCTACCTTCATCTTAACAACAAAGGACACTCATTTCAGGATTGCAACGTACGCATTTTAGCCAGAGAGGATTGTTGGTATGATCGAGGAGTTAAAGAAGCCATTTTTGTCAGCGATCAATTCCATGTAACCTCACCATGCAAAAATAAATCAACATGTAATACATCAAAACCACTCCCAGAGATATCACCTAGGCCTGTATTTTACAGATGTGAATAAGTTGAACCAATTTGTAACCAACCTAATATGTCACTGTCAGTCTTTCTTTCTTATAATGTAAAACCCAAGCTAAAATCAACTTTGATCATGTACAATTCTATATTATTGCCACAAGCCACAGAAATGTATGCTAAAATCCACAAAACAGCAAAACAATAGCCATCCTAAATATTATTTAAGAACTTTGATAGTTTTAGCTGATATTTAGAGAGTTTTTCAAAGGGTTATGGTGGTTAAATTGCTGATTTTCTAAACATATGCCATGTCTATTTCAGACGCGTCACATCCATAACGGAATTTCGTCACATCCATAACGCTGACTTTTCCTTCCGAAACTCTGCATGAAATACAAAATATTTTAAACAAAGATTTTTTAATATTCACCTTGGACCCCTCTATCAAATGGATATCTCCATTTCGACATTAGGTTTGCAATTTCACAGAGTTTGATAAAAATGTACAGTCACCCAAGAAAAGTGATACTTTTTCTGTCACATCCATAACGCATCTTTTATTGGCATTTTCTGGCATGCCCTAGATGTACTATGGGAATTGTTCTTGTTCTATCACTTCTCCAGTATGGTACAGCCTTAAAATATGCAACACCTGTTTAAATACCGGGAGACAATAAAACATGCACTGGGTCATTTGTTGCCATTTTGAGTTCAAGTGTCACGTCCATAACGCTGGAATTGCTCCAACCTGGAACGGCCATCACTGAACAGAGGTGGGGGTCTAAGGCCAAGTTTACATTAGACCGTATCTGTCTCGTTTTCTTCGCGGATGCACTGTCCGTTCACATTAAAACGCCGGGAAATGCCGGGAAACGGGAATCCACCAGGGCCCACGTATTCAACCCAGTTCGTATCTGATCCGGTGCTGTGTAAACATTGAGATACGAGGATACGCTGTGCTGAGCTCTAGCTGACGTCGTCATTGGACAACGTCACTGTGACATCCACCTTCCTGATTCGCTGGCGTTGGTCATGTGACGCGACTGCTGAAAAACGGCGCAGACTTCCGCCTTGTATCACCTTTCATTAAAGAGTATAAAAGTATGAAAATACTGCAAATACTGATGCAAATACTGCCCATTGTGTAGTTATGATTGTCTTTAGGCTTGCCATCCTTCCACTTGCAAGTGGTAAGTGACTTGAGCATGCCCGATATGCACTGGGATCACACACACAGCGTCTCAGTCCCGAATCACTGCTCGTGCGCTTCACTCGCGCACTCTGTGAGCTGCGCAGGGCCGGGGAGTGCGCACCCTCCAGAGGGCACTCGCTGTTCAGGGCGGAGTGATTTGGAGCGCAGGATGCCTGCGGAGCCGAGCCGCTGAGGAGAAATTTACACATTACATTTCAACTTACGTGCCATCTAATTAGTCATGTGATTAGCGTATCCGTGTATTGGCGTTGCTGTGTGCACGCGAATCGTGTATTGGCGTTGCTGTGTGCACGCTAATCGTTTTTAAAAACGTTAATCTGATAATCCGCTGATATGGTCTAATGTAAACCCCACCTAAGGCTACATCCACACGACAACGGCAATGAGATGTTATTAAAAAAAATATCGCGTCCACATGGGCAACAGATCAGTAAAATATCAGGTACATATGGCAACGCAACGCTTGCTGAAAACGATGCAATACACATGCCACACCTCTAGGGGCGCTGTAAGACGGTCCCTTCGGAGACACCAGAACAATAGAAGAAGTAAGGATGCATGCGCATAAACTATTATGCGCGAGACTTCATATTAGCCACAAAGTCAGAAAAATCTGTTCGTAAAATTACATTATAATGACCAAATACAATGAAAAGTATTTTTCCAGTCTCACCTGTGAAAGGTAATCCCATGTGATCTCGTTTGGACGGCAAACCTGTTGGTACAGTTAAACGCAGCACATGAATGAGGAATCTTTATTCTCCGCTTTGACCCATCCAATATGGCGGCGAGGATGACGTATGATTCTACGCGGAAGGCGGCATCTTTAATGGTCCGGAATAAATTGAATGCTACACGTTGATGGATTAATTTGTTCTTCTACGCCCTTTTTGAGGAATGTATTGTAGGACTTAAACCAACATCTGAAGAGGTGAGATCACTCCTTTTTTTCCCTATTTTTGCTGGCGGGATTGACTCTGCCCTAAGAGCTATTCTCTCTCTCTCTCTCTCTCTCTCTCTCACTTTGTACCATTACACAATAAATATTCACAGTGAAAATATTTTGTAAGCGCGTTTCATGAACCAAGTTATAGGATTTGTTGACAACTCGCATCGAGTTCGTTACACTTCTACCCGGCGTAAAGCACATGTGGTTGTGACGTCATCGTAAACAAATCCGTTCTACTCATCCAGATGACTTCGCAACGGCGCCGTTGCCAGATCTTTCCACTCTGGAACCCGTTCTCAAAAGATTTCGTTTTGGGGCACCCAAAACGTCGGTGCCGTGTGGACACCAGGCCGAAACTATAAACAATTTTATCGGATTCACCTGAATCCGTTGCCGTGTGGACAGGGCCTAAGACATCATTTATCAGCCACCTACAATGCAGTCCTTGGCACACTTCCCAGACAACTCAATGCACACCAAAACCCAGCTGTTTTCAGTGACTCACAAGAGGACAGAGAGAATCAGCATTCAATTGATCACCTTAACGGGCAATCCATTGATCACCCTAACGACTCTCGAGGCCGTTCACATCCAGCCCCCAGTGACCCACACCAACAGGATGACTCAACGACACCTTAGATGAGCTTTTCATCCATGAGAGGATAAATACCTGATACTCCCTACTAGTCAGACAGAACTGAAGAAGCCTTTCGGATGAGAGGTGAAACGTCTTCAAGAATCTTCAAGCAAGTCCAGTTGCTCTCTTTTACCACCCACAGTTACTATGACCTGGATGACTGAGAATCTTCACAGACAAGTCGAAGATGTGTTCAATATCATGCTAGCTGAGTGGAATATATCTGATATACCATGAAAAAAAAGCTAGCCAATATTATTTAAATATGTCACTCAGATCCGTGATGTATTTCGTATGAAAAATGCGAGTTTTTCAACACGAGAAGATAAACTTATTCTTTTTATTATATAGACACATTCACAAAAAAGTACCCAAATTTATCAAAACAATTCATCAATTTTCTCACTAGTGAAGATACTGGAAAATATATTACTCAATGTCCCGGATGTAGTTCGTATGAAAAATACGAGCGGTGTATTTCCCAGTAAAACACTCGTGTCTATGTAATAAATATGTGTTATTTACCAGCTGGGAGGTTGGTATCGTGAAATATCGTGACCGAGGTCTTGAAAGTACTGAGCGAGGCCCTCTGGGCCGAGGTCAGTATTCAAGGCCGAGGTCACAGTATTTCACCATACGGACCGACCTTAAGCTGGTAAATAATATATTAATTTTTTTCTTTACCAAATTCTAACAGAAAACGAGAGCGCCCGAAAGGGAAAACCGCGCTGAGCTGCCATTTTGAATCCTCATTCACGGCTGTAATGCAAATGGCTTCCTCCTCGGTATACAAGTGCACTTCCATGGCAGGAAAATAACTACATTTTGCCGCCTATATAGTCCCCTATTTATACAAAATTAAGTCATTCAGGATTCAGCCATGTTTTTGCTCGGCATTAGCAAGTTAAAGGTTTTTAGCTTTGTCCTGAAATGTTTTCTTTTATTTCTTCTTCCTCAGGGTAGTAAAATTCGCTTTTGCTGTGAAGACTGTCATTATCGCTATCCATGCTGTAAAATTAATGCTATTTTCCTGAGAAATGCTGGCAAACATGTATAAGATTTTTGATAAGCTTACAAATAAATCTAATAAAAAAAGGATAAATGTTGACAAAAAATGCTACTGTTTGTTGTTGTGAACAAGCGAGTCAATGACTACGTTCAGACTGCACCCTGAAACGACCCATATCCGATTTTTTTGCCCATATGCGACCTGTATCCGATTTGTTATTGACAATCTGAACGACACAGATCCGATTTTTTTCACATGCGACCCAGGCCGCTTGGATATGTGGTCCTAATTCCGATGCATACCCGTTATTTTCACATGCGACTGCAGTCTGACCGGACAGGTCGCATTCATGCGACCTACACGTCATCAACAAGAGACAAACGTCACTATTCTGCGTTGGCTAATCCTGCCTCTTTGGTGGAAAACAACAACATTTGTACAGTTTTCAGAATTTAAATAGACTTTTATAGAATTGATCAAGCTAATGGTGGATTTGGTAGGGACCTGGATGTTGATCTGTTAGCCTGATTAAATAAAACAGTTTCTATAACTGATTTATAACTTAAACCATCCTGTATTACAAGATTATAAGATTGTTCTGGAAATTTCCAGTAATTTGACACCTTCGGTCTCATTAGTCTGCTGCCCACATTAATCAGATTATTGTGTGAGTTCCGCCGCCGCCACAAAAACCACATCGCCAGGTTTCGCCTCATCTCCATGCTTTACTTGCAAACTTGAAGAGTGCGCTTTTTTTGTTGTTTACGTATTACGTAGATGTGCTTATTACGTGTCAATTTGCGCATGCGGGACACTTTTGGGTCGTTTTCTGTTCATATTGGAGATCGCATACAAGTCTCATATAATTGGTAATGTGAACAGCCTAACAAAAAAATCGGATTTCACAACAAATCAGATATGGGTCGTTTCAGGTTGCAGTCTGAACGTAGTGAATATGGACGCCTGGCGACTCGCTCATTCACAACAACAAACATAGTTGCATTTTTTGTCAACATTTATCCTTTTTTTGTAAGATTATCGAAAATCTTATAAATTTTTTCCAGCATTTCTCAGGAAAATAGCATTAATTTTACAGCATGGATTATAGTGATAACGACAGCGTTCGAGTTTTACTACCCTGAGGAAGAAGAAATAAAAGAAAACATTTCAGGAGAAAGCTAAAAACCTCTAACTTGCTAACGCCGAGCAAAAACATGGCTGAATCCTGAATGACTCCTATTTGTATAAATAGGGGACTACATAGACGGCAAAATGTAGTTTTTTTCCTGCCATGGAAGTGCACTTGTATACCGAGGAGGAAGCCGTTTGCATTACAGCCGTGAATGAGGATTCAAAATAGCATTAATTTTACAGCATGGATAGCAATAATGACAGTATTCACAGCGAAAGCGAGTTTTACTACCCTGAGGAAGAAGAAATAAAAAACATTTCAGGAGAAACCTAAAAACCTCTAACTTGCTAACGCCGAGCAAAAACATGGCTGAATCCTGAATGACTCCTATTTGTATAAATAGGGGACTACATAGGCGGCAAAATGTAGTTTTTTTTCCTGCCAGGGAAGTGCACTTGTATACCGAAGAGGAAGCCATTTGCATTACAGCCGTGAATGAGGATTCAAAATGGCGGCTCGGCTCGGTTTTTCCCTTTCAGGCGCTCTCGTTTTCTGTTAGAATTTGGTAAAGAAAAAAATTAATATATTATTTACCAGCTTAAGGTCGGTCTGTATGATGAAATACGGTGACCTCGGCCTTGAATACTGACCTCGGCCCAGAGGGCCTCGCTCAGTACTTTCAAGACCTCGGTCACGATATTTCAAGATACGGACCTCCCAGCTGGTAAATAACATATGTATGTGTAATATTTAGAGATGATCCCTTATCCATATTGCGTCATAAATCGGGGCGGGGACTCAGAGCTAACGGGACTTTTCAGGCGGAGAACAACAGTTAAAAACGTTTATTAATAATGCCTTTACTAAATATTTGCACACCAACAGTTGTGTATAAAACCACAAAAAATGAATGTTGTGTTATTAATTTATTCTTTAAAACAAACTCTCGCTAAGGTTTACAGTTTAGCTGCCAGTCTGCTTTAAGGTCGTATCTTAAATGGTCCCTTTTCCAGCACGTAGTGCACTACGTAGGGAATATTAGCCTTGGTTTGATAGCGCATATAGTGCACTTGTATAGGGACTAAGGAGCAATTTGGGATTGAAAACCAAATATCCGGTGTACACTTCCGGTATGAAAGAGCTACGCGCGTAGGTTTAATATTGCTGAAACATAAACACGAGTGATCTTTAATACTGTAATGGACCGTCATACAAATCACTCGTTTTTTTTAACAAAATGTTTATGCAAGAAACATTTCCGTAATGAAGGAAATCATTAGAGGCTGTTTGAATGTAAGAGGCTAATTACTGACGCTAATTCGCCTCTGTTGTTAGTAACAGGTTGTTAGTGTAGCTGTGATGATCTCTCGAGCTCCAGGCTGTGATCATGCACACTGTACACATCTCCAATAAAGAAGACGGAAAGTTATGGCACCGCAAACCAGTGCCATCAAATAAAGGGTAAGTTTAAGCCTAACATCCCTGGTGGATGTTTTGGTTTCGCCATGACACCTGATCTGATTTGAAACACAGCCCAGTGATGACAATAACCTTCTGATAAACATGGCATTGTAGTGTTGGACTAACTTCAGTGTTCTGTACAGATCAGCCTTTCCATTTGTTTGGGTTCTTGGAGACTCCAATACATTGCATATTACATTGTAACAAGAACAATAATAATATTTTCTGTTCCCTATCATTCTTCCTTTTCTCATATTCTCCTGCTAAAAGCCTCAGAGGTTGATTTAGAAGAAGAAGAACAACAACTTTATTCATCACATGCTTGTGAAATTCCTCTCTGCATTTAACCCATCTGAAGCAGTGAACACACACGTGAGCAGTGAACACACACACATACCCAGAGCAGTGGGCAGTCATGCTAACAGCGCCCGGGGAGCAGTTGGGAGTTAGGTGCCTCACTCAAGGGCACCTCGGTCCAAGACCGTCCCATATTAACCTAACCGCATGTCTTTGAACTGTGGCGGAAACCGGAGCACCCGGAGGAAACCCACACAGACACGGGAAGAACATGCAAGCTCCACACAGAAGGGCCCCTGCCGGCTGCTGGGCTCGAACCTAGAACCTAACCACTTACACCACTGTGCCGATTCAGGTTCATTACAGATTAAATTTCTCTTTTCAATCCACATGTTAGATTTGGCACAGTTTTACACCGGATGCCCTTCCTGACACAACCCTCTCCAATTTATCCGGGCTTGGAACCAGCACCAAGAGCACGCTTAGGCACCCCCAGTGGCTGGATTTGTGCAGGAAAATGGGGGCTGCGATAGTGAGGTGGGAAAGAGAGTGCAGGCAGGGTGGAGCAGCTGGAGAAGGATTTCAGGAGTCATTTGTGATAGGAAAGTCCCAGCAAAAGTGAAAGGTAAGATGTATAAGACAGTAGTGAGACCAGCTATGATGTATGGATTGGAGCCCGTACCCTTAACGAAGAGACAGGAGGCAAAGTTGGAGGTGGCGGAGTTGAGGATGTTAAGGATTGCAATGGGAGTGACAAGGTTGGACAGGATAAGGAACAAGCACATCAGAGGGACAGCACATGTGGAGAGCTTGGGAATTAAGCTAAGAGAGATGAGACTGAGATGGTATGGGCACATCCTGAAAAGAGATGCAGAGCATGTGGGAAGGAGAATGTTGAGGATGGAGCTGCCAGGCAAACGAAAACAAGGAAGGCCAAAGAGGAGATACATGGATGTGGTGAGAGAGGACATGAAAGTGGCAGGTGTGGTAGAGAAGGATGTGGAAGACAGGGAGCAATGGAGACGAAAGATCCGCTGTGGCGACCCTAATCGGGAGCAGCCAGAAGAAGAAGACAGGTTAAATTAAATTACAGGTATTTTGCAGGTGCTCTTATCCAGAGCCACGAATGACAGGACCCTAATACACCCACAGCAGTGGGCAGCCTGGGGAGCAGTTGGGGTTTAGGTGGCACTTAGGCTTAGGAAGCCTTTTCTCCTGATTAGTCTCACTAACAATTTTTTTTTTTTAATGACCGCATAGCTGTTTAGTCCCAATCCTGTGGGTTCTCGTACATTGTGTGTGTGGAAATGCTCTTACTTTCACTATTAAAGCTAGACGGCCTTTCAATTTCATAAAATTGGTGAAATTTAGTTCCCTCTGAAATTTGGTCATTGTGATATGTTTATTTCTGATATATACACACAGTGTATGTATTCAGTTCAGCGTTCAACAGCATCGTTCCAGATATCCTTCACACCAAGCTCACCCAGCTCACTGTGCCCTCCTCCACCTGTCAATGGATTATAAACTTCCAGACTGACAGGAAGCAGCAGGTGAGGCTGGGGAGCATCACATCCAGCACCCGAACTATCAGCACTGGCGCCCCCCAGGGGTGTGTACTCTCCCCACTGCTCTTCTCCCTTTACACCAACGACTGCACCTCAAGAGAGCCATCTGTTAAACACCTGAAATTTGCAGACGACACAACGGTCATCGGCCTCATCCAAGACGGTGACGAGTCTGCATACAGACGGGAGGTTGAACGGCTGGTCTGTTGGTGCGGTCAGAACAATCTGGAGCTGAACACGCTCAAAACTGTGGAGATGACAGTGGACTTTAGGAGGAGCCCCCCCCATCACCAACAACATTGTGACTGCTGTTGAAACCTTCAGGTTTCTGGGTTCCACAATCTCCCGGGACCTGAAGTGGGAGACCAACACAGTCACAATCATCAAAAAGGCCCAGCAGAGGTTGTACTTTCTGCACCAGCTCAGGAAGCTCAACCTGTCTAAGGAGCTGCTGACACAATTCTACTCTGCCATCATTCAGTCTGTTCTCTGCTCTTCCATCACTGTTTGGTTTGAATCGGTCACCAAACAGGACAAGAACAGACTGCAACGGACAATAAGGTCTGCAGAGAAACTTACTGATGTCAGTCTGCCCTCCATCCAAGACCTGTACCTGTCCAGAGTCAGGAAACGGGCAGGTAACATCACACCCTGGTCACAAATTGTTTAAACTTCTCCCCTCTGGGAGACGCTACAGAACACTGTACGCAAAAACAACCAGACACAAGAACAGTTTTTTCCCTCAGGCTGTCTCTGTGATGAACAGCTAAAACCGGACTCAAATATTAGTAACATCAACTGTGAAATATCTGCACACTCATACCATCATTCTGTGCACACTGTATATTTATATTTACTAATTCATCCTTGCACTATGCTGTCTATACATATATTTACCCTTCTACATGTACATAGCTTTTTTGTTTTTGTCTACGCTTTTTATCTGTTTGTACTGAGAGAGCGAAGTGAAACCGGAGTCAAATTCCTCGTGTGTGTTCACATACCTGGCAAATAAAGGTGGTTTTTTTTTATTATATAAAAAGTGTACACACCCTGTTAAAATGATAGGTTTCTCTGATGTGAAAAAAAAACCCAGAGACCACGATAAATAATTAATTTCAAAATTTTCCCACCTTTAATGTGACCTATAACCTGTACAATTCAGTTGAAAAACAAACAAATCTGTTAGGGGGGAAATTGTTAAAGATTAAAAACGTACAATAAGCTGATTGCATAAGTGTGCACACTCTTAAACTAATACTTTGTTGAAGCACCTTTTGATTTAATTACAGCATTCAGACTTTTTGGGTTCACACCTGCCATCAGTTAAAATGACTCTGATTAACCCCAAATAAAGTTCAGGCATTTATTCAGTTGCATCCTCCAGAAAAAGCCAGGGTTCACAGAGAGCTTACAAAGCATCAAAGGGATTTCATTGTTGAAAGGTATCAGTCAGGAGAAGGGTACAAAAAAAATGTCCACGGCATTAGATATACCACGGAGCACAGTGAAGAGAGTCATCAAGAAGTGGAGAAAATATGGGACAACAGTGACATTACCGAGAACTGGACGTTCCTCCAGAATTGATGAAAAGACAAGACGAAAACTGGTCAGGGAAGCTGCCAAGAGGCCTACAGCAACACTGAAGGAGCTGCAGGAATTTTTGGCAAGTTCTGGTTGTGTACTACATGTGACAACAATCTCCCGTATTCTCCATATATCTGGACTATGGGGTAAGGTCGCAAGACTGAAGCCTTTTCTTACAAAGAAAAACATCCAGGCCCGGCTAAATTTAGCAAAAAAAAAATACATAAATTCTCCCAAAAGCATGTGGGAAAATGTGTTATGGTCTGATGAAACCAAGGTTGAACTTTTTGGCCACAATTCCAAAAGGTATGTTTGGTGCAAAAACAACACTGTGCATCACCAAAAGAACACCATACCCACAGTGAAGCATGGTGGTGGCAGCATCATGTTTTGGGGTTGTTTTTCTTCAGCTGGAACAGGGGCTTTAGTCAAGCTAGAGGGAATTATGAACAATTCTAAATACCAGTCAATTTTGGCCCAAAACCTTCAGGTGTCTGCTAGAAAGCTGAAGATGAAGAAGAATTTCATCTTTCAGCACGACAGTGACCCCAAGCATACATCGAAATCAACAAAAGAATGGCTTCACCAGAAGAAAATTTAAGTTTTGGAACGGCCCAGCCAGAGCCCAGACCTAAATCCAATTAAAAATCTGTGGGGTGACCTGAAGAGGGCTGTGCACAAGAGATGCCCTCGCAATCTGACAGATTTGGAGCGCTTTTGCAAGGAAGAGTGGGCAAATATCGCCAAGTCTAGATGTGGCAGGCTGATAGACTCCGACCCAAAAAGACTGAATGCTGTACAGTAATTAAATCAAAATGTGCTTCAACAGAGTATTAGTTTAAGGGTGTGCACACTTATGCAACCAGCTTATTATACGTTTTTTTATTTATGTTTTCCCCCCTAACAGATTTGTTTGTTTTTCAATTGAATTGTACAGCTTATAGGTCACATTAAAGATGGGAAAAGTTTTGAAATAATTTATCGTGATCTCATTTTTTTTTTTTTACATCAGCAAAACCTATCATTTTGACGAGGTGTGTACACTTTATATCCACTGTATGTACACTCAAGGGACATTTCCTTACAGCCACTTCCTTTGTAGCTAAACTTAATTCCTGTTTTCAATTCATTTTTTTTTTTAAACTAGAGGTCTTTTAACAGTAGATATTGTCACAGAGCAGCTTTACAGAAAGTCGGATGTAGATTTAGGTTCCTACTGAGTAAGCCAGAGGCTATGATGGAATGAAAAGTCTCTGAGACATGAGGAAGAAATCCTTTTCTGGCTGACACTAAATAATGGGATTATTAATCATTAGTCATCTACAACTGTATACTATAAAGTTCAACAGTACTAAATGTGTTGAAACGATGTTAATGGTTACGGCATTAGTTATTAAGTGCAAACCTACAGTATTTGGCAGAGATTATTCCCTTAAGAAAGGGCAAAGCTGTATTTTAACATTTACACTATCAGGCTGCTGTGTTTCCCTTGAGTTTACTGGCTTGGTGGTGGTGGGGGTTTGCTGGACGAGGATTGTCATCACAGCACCACTCCCCACGGCTCCTATTACAGAGCATTTGGACCTGAACAAACAGTTAAAGGAGTTATATTCAAGTCTTCGCATTTTATATTAGAACAATTTTTAGAATTATAAATCGTCCAGAGCCTTTTTCATACACACCATCAATTATTTTATATATTTCAGGTATTTGTTTGTTTGAAAAAAGGAGGAATTCTCAACGGAATTTGACCGAAGCAGCTTCAACACTAAAGAGCGTACTAAGGGGGGTAACCACGTCAGCCTGTGCCACTTGCTGACCCTGGGATGAGTTTAACTCCCTTGTCATTGCAGGCTGCTTGCTTGCATGTCTGTTTCCAACTGGATCATATTAAATCTTCAGGCACGGAGCAGCGCTCTCGCGGGGGCTTCGTTCGTGAATCCCGGGCCGAGGCGTGTTCTTACTGACCCGAGACCGTGCTCTTTCGAAGGGGGAGGCTAAGAGGGAGGTGCCTGTAAAATTTGGCTTCGCTGTGAGCTCCGTTGACAGAGTTTTTAATTTTTAAAGCCGACTGGATCATATTAAATCTTTAGCCATGAAACAGCGCTCTCGCGGGGCTTTTGTCCGCGAACACCAGAATACCTGAAATATAAAATAATTGATAGTGTGGATGAAATGGTCATTGGACGAAGTGTCCTGATCCTCTTGTCTCCTCTCTGTACTAAGCCTCCAAGTTTCCTCGCCCTCTTTCCAAATCATGGGAGGAATTCTAAAAAAACTGGAACATGCCACGGTCATGAGTACTGTTGTGACCACAACCGTATACAGCACAAAGATGTGGCATAGCTAAAAGAACGCTTAAAGCAGTGGAAAAACAAAGAGAGTTGCACACGTGTGACTGTGTTTTGTATGGATTGACTATGTTTTGTTCATTGAGTCAAATCGTCATATATTTGTATTGTGATTTATCATTGTGCGATATATCGTTACATGCCTAGTGGACAAGTGTATATGTAATTATTACACTGCATGGAACTGCAACACCATATTCTATACTTTTTACATCTTAGCTATAGATGTACAGTGCCTTGAAAAAGTATTCATACCCCTTGAACTTTTTCACATTTTTCCACCTTACAACCACGAACTTAAAAGTTTTTTATTGAGATTTTATGTGATAGACCAACACAGAGTAGCACATAATTGTGAAGTGAAATGAAAATGATGAATGGTCTTCAAAATTTTAAACAAATAAAAATCTGAAAAAATGTGGGGTGCATTAGTATTCAGCCCCCTGTACTCTGATACCTCTAAATACAATCCAGTGCGATCAATTGCCTTCAGAAGTCATCTAATTAGTTAATAGAGTCCTACTGTGTGTAATTTACTCTCAGCATAAATACACTTGTTCTGTGAAGGCCTCAGTGGTTTGATAGAGAATGGTGAAGAACAAACAGCATCATGAAGACCAAAGAACTCACCAGACAGGTCAGGGATAAAGTTCTGGAGAAGTTTAAAGCAGGGTTAGGTTATAAAAAAAAATCCCAAGCTCTGAACATCTCAAGAAGCACTGTTCAATCCATCATTCAAAAATGGAAAAAGTATGGCACAACTGCAAACCTACCAAGACATGGCCATTCACCTAAACTGACAGAGCGAGCAAGGAGAGCACTGGTCAGAGAAGCAGCCAAGAGGCCCATGATCACTCTGGAGGAGCTGCAGAAATCCACAGCTCAGGTGGGAGAATCTATGCACAGGACAACTATAAGTCGTACACTCCACAAATCTGGCCTTTTTGGAAGAGTGGCAAGAAGAAAGCCATTGTTGAAAGACAGGCATAAGAAGTCCCATTTGCAGTTTGCCAGAAGCCATGTAGGGGACACAGCAAACGTGTGGAAGAAGGTGTGTTGGTCAGATGAGACCAAAGTTGAACTTTTTGGCCTAAATGCAAAGCGCTATGTGTGGCGGAAAACTAACACTGCTCATCACCCTGCACAGTGCACACACCATCCCCACTGTGAAACATGGTGGTGGCAGCATCATGCTATGGGGATGCTTTTCTTCAACAGGGACAGGGAAGCTGGTCAGAGTTGATGGGAAGATGGATGAAGCTAAATACAGGGCAATCCTGGAAAAAAAAACCTGTTGGAGGCTGCAAAAGACTTGAGACTGGGAAGGAGATTCACCTTCCAGCAAGACAATGACCCTAAACATACAGCCAGAGCTACAATGGAATGGTTTAGATCAAATAATATTCACGTGTTAGAATGGCCCAGTCAAAGTCCAGACCTAAATCCCATTGAGCATCTGTGGCAAGACTTGAAAATTGCTGTTCACAGACGCTGTCCATCCAATCTGGCTGAGCTTGAGCTATTTTGTAAAGAAGAATGGGCAAAAATTTCAGTGTCTAGATGTGCAAAGCTGGTAGAGACATACCACAAAAGACTTGCAGCTGTAATTGCAGCAAAAGGTGGTTCTACAAAGTATTGATGCAGGGGGGCTGAATACTAATGCACGTCACATTTTTCAGATTTTTATTTGTTTAAAATTTTGAAGACCATTTATTGTTTTCGTCTCACTTAAGAATTATGTGCTACTCTGTGTTGGTCTATCACATAAAATCTCAATAAAAAACTTTTAAGTTCGTGGTTGTAAGGTGGAAAAATGTGAAAAAGTTCAAGGGGTATGAATACTTTTTCAAGGCACTGTACATGATGCATGCAATATAGATTTACTATTTTATATTATATCTATGCTATGTAATTAATTAATGTATTATTAATGTAATTAATAAGCTGACCATTGCAGCTGTGTACAGATAGATGAATTTATTATCCATTTCTTGAAAATTGTCTTTGGTTTTACAATCATTAAATAAATTAAAAAAAAACACACACGAAGACATGAATCATTAATCACAGCATAAATGAGCTTCAATTTCCTGTTGGAAATATGTACACCTATGTCCTGAGCAAATAAATCATTTGCAATCAAATCCCTACAATTGGACATTAAAATCAAATAAGCACATTCTTTGTGATTAGACTTTTGAGCAGGCATCATTGGGCCTCTGTAGCAAGAGTTCTAGGTGGGTGGAGCACAGAAGCACTGCAGGCCAGAACTGAGTTCTCAAAAACTCTTTTATTTAGCTTTTCAGCTTTTATATTCTCACGCACGCACACAAGCATCCAGGTTGGGGGAGAGCTCCCTTCCTCTGCTCTCCCTCTCCTCTTTATAGGGCACAGTCACTGGGGAAGACACACAAACACAGGTTAATTCCCATCAGGTGTAGTGATTCTGCCACTTACCTTCCCTAACTCTGCCCTCCATTCACAGACTGATGCTTGACCATGCCCCCGCTGCCACATACCGCCACCGCCTGACTCAGGCTGGGGAGCCGTCCGGCCTGAAGCCAAACCCCCCCCGGACAGGAGAGGAACTCCGCCACGACCATCTGCGCCCCCGGCCTGTGGACCACCTCGAACTTAAATGGCTGGAGTGCCAGATACCAACGGGTGATCCGCGCGTTGGCATCCTTCATGCGGTGGAGCCACTGCAGGGGCGCGTGGTCTGAACAGAGGGTGAAAGGGTGCCCCAGCAGGTAGTAGCGGAGGGCGAGGACCGCCCACTTGATGGCGAGGCACTCCTTTTCTATGGTGCTGTACCGGCCCTCGTGCACTGACAGCTTCCGGCTGATGTACAACACTGGACGGTCCTCCCCCTCCACCTCCTGGGACAGAACAGCCCCCTCTCCGACGCGTCCGTCTGCAAAACAAAGGGGAGAGCGAAGTCAGGGGAGTGTAATACTGGCCCCCCACACAGTGCAGCCTTTACCTCAGAGAAAGCCCGCTGGCATTGGTCTGTCCACTGGACCGGATCTGGTGCCCCCTTTTTAGTGAGATCAGTTAGCGGGCTGGTGACGTCTGGATAATTAGGTATAAACCTATGATAGTAGCCAGCCAGCCCCAGGAACTGTCTCACCCCCTTTTTGGTCTTGGGCCTCAGGCAGGCCGCAATCGCTGCTGTCTTGTTGATTTGGGGACGCACCTGCCCATGGCCCAAGTGGAAACCCAGATACTGTACTTCCACCCGCCCAATTGCACACTTCTTCGGGTTGGCTGTGAGACCCACTCGCCTCAGTGACCCAAGGACGGCCCTCAGGTGTTTTAGGTGCCGCGGCCAGTCATTACTGTAAATAATGATGTCATCTAGGTATGCAGCCGCGTAGGGGCAACCATGGGGGCGGAGGACCCTATCCATAAGCCGGTGGAACGTAGCGGGTGCCCCAAACAGCCCAAAAGGAAGTGTGATGAACTAGTGTAAGCCAAACGGTGTGGAAAAGGCCGTTTTCTCTTGGGATAGCGGAGTCAAGGGGATCTGCCAATATCCCTTTGTCAAATCCAGTGTCGAATAAAAATGACCTGCGCCTAGTCGATTGAGCAACTCATCAATACGAGGCATTGGGTATGCATCGAATTTAGACACCGCGTTGACTTCTATAGTCCACACAGAACCGGACCGACCCGTCGGCTTTGGGCACCAAGACCACCGGGCTGCTCCAGTCACTGTGGGACTCCTCGACGATGCCCATTTCGAGCATGGCCTCAAGTTCTTCCTGAACCACCTTTTTTTTTTTGTGTTCGGGCAGTCTGTAAGGGCACACTGCTACCCCCGGGGGCATCTCAATGTGGTGTTCTATGAGGTGGGTGCGGCCGGGCAGGGGCAAGAACATGTCAGAAAATTCTGTTTGCAACTGGGCAACCTCCGCGAGTTGGGTCGGGGAGAGGTGGGCTCCACAGGGGACCGGAGCGGTGGGCGATGTCAATTTTCCTTTTTGAACTAGAGCCCTGCACTCCCGCGGGACCCCTGCGGGACCCGCGGGACCCGACGCAAAGCAGTGCGCCACGGGACAAATTTTGAAAGCTCATTGCGGGCGGGAGGGGGAGTGCACAATGCGGGCACGGGCGGGAGAGGTGATAAGCTGCAGTCCCGCTAACTAAAAACGTGTTTAAAATAAAATTTATAAATTATTAATTTATGTCTATCATATATAATTTGTGCTGGATATTTTATTTGGCATTAATAAAACCATTTTAAGATGCCTAAATTTGCGGATGTGGTCTAATCTCGCGTACGTTTCCGATTCCTTTCCGCTCTTCCGTGTTTGAGATCTCCGATCATGGCAGAAGAGCAGAGCTCCTCTAGTGAAGCTCATAGTGCTTCAGAAGTAAGTGCTGCTTTAAAAAGAGGTACATTTTACCGTTAAAAAGTCAAGAGTATTAGTCCTAAGTATTAAAAAAAGTATTAAAAAGTATTAACTAGCAGGGCCGGTTCTGCCCTAATCTGGACCCGGGTGCAACATCGCGCAACCCCCCCGCCCCCCCCCAAAAAAAAAAAACACACACACACCAGTCTAAATCAGGACAACCATCACATAACTATAACTATAAACATTTTACATCAACTATTTTAACTAAATGGGCTATAATAAATAAGCCTGCAGCCATGGCGGGCTGCCTTAAAAAGTAACCATTCAATGACACAACTGACAGCTTGCGCAGCCACGGCGGGCTGCCTAAAGTAACCATTCAATGACACAACTGACAGCTTGCGCAGCCACGGCGGGCTGCCTTAAAAAGTAACCATCCCTGTGTCCTCGATTTCTTCTGTTCATCTACTAAGCCAAGAAGTATATACTCATTTTGCATTTTTCTGCCTCCTTTTTTGACCCTGCATTTATTTTCTTTCCTTTTCTGAAAACCCGATTTGTGTCCAGACATTTTGTTCTGCTACCAACGAACTAACCCATCAGGTCTCGTCTCTCGAGCCTGCGATGATTCCCGTGGGAAGGGCAACAATTGATACATTTTTACAAACAACCAATAAACAGCCAATAGGGAGGTTGCAACGTTCAGGCTGTCCTTTGCTTAGAGACACTCAGTAATGCACTTATTCAGGAACAGAGAGAACCCTTTATTTTTTATTTTATCTTATTTTTTGGGGCCCCTCTCCACACCAGTCCCGGGTGCAAATGCTACCATTGCTACCCCTCCAGAACCGGCCCTGTTAACTAGTATTAAAAAGGACTGTGTATCGCACAGATTGTTCAATTTAAAGCTAGAAATAGACAGTGTATAATCTGAGGAGCTGGTTGTGGTTGCGCAGCACTTCATATGAGAGGAGAATGAAATCGCGGTTGGAATCATAAGGCCACAGACTTGGAAGTGGGAGTGCGAGTGCGCAAAGCGAGAGCTGTCAATCATGAGCGCATGCAGCGCTCAACTTGGAATGTGTCAGCAGAATGTCAGAGTCTAAACAATAAACTTACAATAAATGAAGGATCGGTCAGTGGAGAGCTCAGCTAAGCTCAGCATGTTTAATTCCCCAAGCCAATGACAAGAACTTTCGTGAGAAATAACGCAAACGTCTGCATCATGCGGGATTTGCGAGCGGGAGCGGGAGAAAATATGGCGGGAGTGGGACTGAAAATCATAATTCTTTGCGGGCGGGAGTGGGACTGAAAATTCTGCCCCGCGCAGACCTCTATTTTGAACCTCCGGCCCCAGCTCCGCCTTCTCTGGAACCACCGACACCAATGCCACGGGGACCTCCTCGCTCCAAAGTTTTAACAGATTGAGGTGGTAAATCTGTAATGACCCGCCCCTGTCCATTCGCCTCACCTCATAGTCGACATCCCCGACTCGCCTTGTGACCTCAAAGGGTCCTTGCCACCTGGCGATTTAATTTGGAGCTCATGAGTACTTTATCTCCCGGTGTGAACTCCCTAAGGCGCGTGCCCCTGTCGTACAGACGGACTTGACGTTCTTGGGCCTGCCGCAAATTCTCATGGGTTAAGTGCGTGAGGGTGTGGAGTTTGGTGCGCAGGTCGATAACGTACTGAATTTCATTTTTACTTGTTGATGGTCCTTCCTTCCAATTTTCACGCAGCACATCTAGAATGCCATGCGGCTTACGCCCATATAATAATTAGAATGGGGAGAACCCCGTGGAGGCTTGTGGGACCTCTCGCACTGCGAATAACGGGCTCGAGCCATTTATCCCAGTTGCGTGCATCCTCACTTACAAATTTTTTTATTATGTTTTTGAGGGTGCGATTGAACCATTCGACTAAGCCATCCGTTTGTGGGTGATAAACACTGGTGCGGATAGGCTTAATTCCCAGTAACCCATACCGTTCGCGCAGTGTGCGTGACATAAACGTAGTGCCTTGATCAGTCAGAATCTCTTTGGGGATTCCGACTTGGGAGATGATGTGGAAGAGCGCTTCTGCAATACTACATGCTGAGATATTGCGAAGAGGCACTGCTTCCGGATATCGCGTTACGTAGTCCACCTAGTCCACCAGAACTAAAATAAAGCGATATCCTTGTGTTGACCGATCTAATGGCCTGATGAGATCCATCCCAATTCTTTCGAATGGGGTCTCGATTAATGGCAGAGGGCGCAAAGGTGCTTTTGGAATGGCCGCGGGATTTACAACCCCAATTCCAAAAAAGTTGGGACAAAGAACAAATTGTAAATAAAAATGGAATGCAATAATTTACAAATCTCAAAAACTGATATTGTATTCACAATAGAACATAGACAACATATCAAATGGCGAAAGTGAGACATTTTGAAATTTCATGCCAAATATTGGCTCATTTGAAATTTCATGACAGCAACACATCTCAAAAAAGTTGGGACAGGGGCAATAAGAGGCTGGAAAAGTTAAAGGTACAAAAAAGGAACAGCTGGAGGACCAAATTGCAACTCATTAGGTCAATTGGCAATAGGTCATTAACATGACTGGGTATAAAAAGAGCATCTTGGAGTGGCAGCGGCTCTCAGAAGTAAAGATGGGAAGAGGATCACCAATCCCCCTAATTCTGCGCCGACAAATAGTGGAGCAATATCAGAAAGGAGTTCGACAGTGTAAAATTGCAAAGAGTTTGAACTTATCATCATCTACAGTGCATAATATCATCAAAAGATTCAGAGAATCTGGAAGAATCTCTATGCATAAGGGTCAAGGCCGGAAAACCATACTGGGTGCCCGTGATCTTCGGGCTCTTAGACAGCACTGCATCACATACAGGCATGCTTCTGTATTGGAAATCACAAAATGGGCTCAGGAATATTTCCAGAGAACATTATCTGTGAACACAATTCACCGTGCCATCCGCCGTTGCCAGCTAAAACTCTATAGTTCAAAGAAGAAGCCGTATCTAAACATGATCCAGAAGTGCAGACGTCTTCTCTGGGCCAAGGCTCATTTAAAATGGACTATGGCAAAATGGAAAACTGTTCTGTGGTCAGACGAATCAAAATTTGAAGTTCTTTATGGAAATCAGGGACGCCATGCCATTCGGACTAAAGAGGAGAAGGACGACCCAAGTTGTTATCAGCGCTCAGTTCAGAAGCCTGCATCTCTGATGGTATGGGGTTGCATTAGTGCGTGTGGCATGGGCAGCTTACACATCTGGAAAGGCACCATCAATGCTGAAAGGTATATCCAGGTTCTAGAGCAACATATGCTCCCATCCAGAAGACGTCTCTTTCAGGGAAGACCTTGCATTTTCCAACATGACAATGCCAAACCACATACTGCATCAATTACAGCATCATGGCTGCGTAGAAGAAGGGTCCGGGTACTGAACTGGCTAGCCTGCAGTCCAGATCTTTCACCCATAGAAAACATTTGGCGCATCATAAAACGGAAGATACGACAAAAAAGACCTAAGACAGTTGAGCAACTAGAATCCTACATTAGACAAGAATGGGTTAACATTCCTATCCCTAAACTTGAGCAACTTGTCTCCTCAGTCCCCAGACGTTTACAGACTGTTGGAAAGAGAAAAGGGGATGTCTCACAGTGGTAAACATGGCCTTGTCCCAACTTTTTTGAGATGTGGTGTTGTCATGAAATTTAAAATCACCTAATTTTTCTCTTTAAATGATACATTTTCTCAGTTTAAACATTTGATATGTCATCTATGTTCTATTCTGAATAAAATATGGAATTTTGAAACTTCCACATCATTGCATTCCATTTTTATTTACAATTTGTACTTTGTCCCAACTTTTTTGGAATCAGGGTTGTACTAACTGGCATTCGCGGCACGCCGTACACCACCTACGGACATCGCCGCGAATCCCTGGCCAATAGAACCGGGCCATTATTCGGGCTAGTGTCTTATCCACTTATCCAAGTGTCTGGCCATGGGATTAAAGTGAGCCGCCTGGAATACAAGTTCCTGGCGGCTTTTTGGGATTAAAAGCTGAGTTATCGGTTCTTTAGTCTGAGTGTCCTGTGTCACTCGGTATAACCTATCCTTCATAATGGAGAAATAGGGGAAGGACGGTGTGACGTTTGGCTGGAGCATTTGACCATGGATTACTCTCACTAGGTTAAACGCATGCCGCAGAGTCTTGTCTCGCAACTGCTCTAACAGGAAATCCACGAGGGATTCCCCGAGAGAGGGAGGAGGAGCCTGCTGCTTCTCACTCTGACGCAGTGATGACGTAGACGGCTCTGTGACAGCTACTCCCGCCAATGCCACACTGGGACCTCCCCCCGCTAAACTATGGCAGGCCCCACTCTTCACTAAATGAGTCATTAATTCCCCAAGTCCTGGCCAATCAGTCCCCATAATTATCGAGTGGGTAAGGCGAGGATTAACCTCTGCCTTTACTCTAAATTTCTCTCCTCGAAATAGAATGTGGACCGACACTAAAGGGTAGTTGTGAACATTCCCGTGCACACACAACACTTTCACCAATTGTGCTTTCCCCAATGCCTCATCTTGCACCAGGCTTTGGTGGATTGAGGTCTGATTACAGCTGGAGTCCACCAAAGCCTGATACGTATCCCCTTGGATACTCACCGGTATGTGATACGCTCCGGCCTGATCGAGGGCAGTCTCTGGCGCATCGGGGATCCGGACCACCGCGCCCACCTCCACTGCCGAGCACTGATGCTGGAGGTGCCCCAGCTCCCCGCAGTGCCAGCATACCGGCCCAGGCTCTCCCTCTGCACCGGTGTTCCGGAGCTCACTCCCCTGAGGGGGGGAAGACACAGACATGGAAGTAGGAAACAGTAGGGCACCGTGGGTGTGGCGGACTGGCTGGGGTGGAGCCAGCCCCCGCCTCCGTGATGGGGGAATGGGGCGAGGACGAGGAACAGAGGGAGAGGGAAAGAGAGAAGATAGGGGAGAAGAGGGGACACGCCGTCCTGCCGTCGGAACAGCCGCCATATGGTCCTCCGCCAGCTCGATGGCCCGATCCAGCAACACCGGGCGATGGCACTGGACCCACTCCGTGGTTCCTTATGGAAGTCAGGCGACGAATTGTTCCAGCGCCACCAGGTCGATGATTCCCTCGGCATCGTGGTTGTCGGCCCTCAGCCACCGCCGGCAGGCATCCCGGAGCTGCTGGCCAAACGTGAACGGCCGGCCAACCTCCTCCAAGTGCAGCGTGCGGAAGCGCTGCCACTGCTGTTCCGGTGTGCGTCCCACACATTGGAGGTCGGCGTAGACCAGCCGGCTGTCGGCAGGGAGCTGTAGCGCAGCCAGCTGCGCCTTGCCCGTTAGTAGGGGGAGGAGGCATGCCGCGCACTGCTCCACTGGCCAACCCCACGCCTCTGCTGCCTGCTCAAAAATAGCGAGGAAGGCTTCGGGGTCGTCCTGCGGGCCCATCTTCGTTAGGGTGAGGTAGGGAGGGTCCACGCCGGTGGTGAGGGCGGACCCCGCTGACGCGAGCAGGTGCTGGAACGCCTGGCGATCTTCCTGCTGCGCCAGCACCAGGGCTTTGAACCATTGTTCTTGCTCCTTCCGGAGGGCAACCAGCGCCTGGTGCTGGCTCTGTTGGGCCGTGGCGAGTGCATGGACCAGGTCCTTGAAGTGGGAGGACTCCATGGAGCTGTTCTCTTCCTTACTCCAAGTCCCGGGTTTCGGCACCACTGTAGCAAGAGTTCTAGGTGGGTGGAGCACAGAAGCACAGCAGGCCAGAACTGAGTTCTCAAAAACTCTTTTATTTAGCTTTTCAGCTTTTACTGTATATTCACTCTCACATACATGCACACAAGCGTCCAGGTTGGGGGAGAGCTCCCTTTCTCTGCTCTCCCTCTCCTCACTCTCCCTCTCCTCTTTATATGGCACGGTCACTGGGGAAGACACACAAACACAGGTTAATTCCCATCAGGTGTAGTGATTCTCCTACTTACCTTCCCTAACTCCGCCCTACATTCACAGACTGCTGCTTGACCACGCCCCCACTGCCACAGCCTCATTTGCTGTATCAGTCATGCAGTCAAGTTGTGTGTAAATATTTTCGTAAGCCAGGTTGAACTAGAAAAACTCCGAATGCATTTACAAAAGTTTTGATGATTGTCGTCTTATTCACAGCAGAAGCTCTAGATATAATTTGTCCATGAATTGCCGAGCATGTTCATGGCACTTCATATAAAAGGCAGAGCTCATAAAGAGCTGAAAAACAACTCACCAAAATCACATCATGTAAAAAGTGTGTAAAATAAACAATGTACGCTAAACCTTCCAGCAATGCTGATCAACAAGTACAGGCAGTTGGCTGTCAGACACACACTACCTCCTGTTATAGAGCGACATTTCTTCTCTCCTGACTGAATGGCTGTTCTTATTTGTCTTACCAGTGCAGTTGGTACTGTAAGATTAGTCCATTTTTAAAAGCTTTGGTCTCTAATGGTTAAGTAGCTTAAGGAGGTGACGTTGAAATTTGAGGGGGTTTTTGTTTGTTTTTTCTGGGTTTTTTTAAATGCCTTGAGCCAAATAATGTTCATGAAGCTCCTATCCCAAGATCTACAGTGGCCTGTAGAGTGTCAATAAAATGACTGACAGGAGGCTCATCCTAACACAAACAAGAATTTCAGACCCAATGTCAGTTTAACAGGTTTTCTCAGCCACCGAATACACTTCTGGCTTAAAGGAACAGTCCACCGTATTTCCATAATGAAATATGCTCTTACCTGAATTGAGACGAGCTGCTCCGTACCTATCTGAGCTTTGCGCGACCTCCCAGTTAGTCAGACGCGCTGTCACTCCTGTTAGCAATGTAGCTAGGCTCAGTATGGCCAACGGTATTTTTTGGGGCTGTAGTTAGATGCGACCAAACTCTTCCGCGTTTTTCCTGTTTACATAGGTTTATATGACCAGTGATATGAAACAAGTTCAGTTACACAAATTGAAACGTAGCGATTTTCTATGCTATGGAAAGTCCGCACTATAATGACAGGCGTACTAACACCTTCTGTGCGCTTCGGCAGCGCATTGATATCTGAGCTCCGTATCAATGCGCTGCCGAAGCGCGCAGAAGGTGTTAGTACGCCTGTCATTATAGTGCGGACTTTCCATAGCATAGAAAATCGCTACGTTTCAATTTGTGTAACTGAACTTGTTTCATGTCACTGGTCATATAAACCTATGTAAACAGGAAAAACGCGGAAGAGTTTGGTTGCATCTAACTACAGCCCCCAAAAATACCGTTGGCCATACTGAGCCTAGCTACATTGCTAACAGGAGTGACAGCGCGTCTGACTGCGTCTGACTAACTGGGAGGTCGCGCAAAGCTCGGATAGGTACGGAGCAGCTCGTCTCAATTCAGGTAAGAGCATATTTCATTATGGAAATACGGTGGACTGTTCCTTTAATCTTTTCTTTTTCCCTTCCTTCCTTCCTTCCTTCCTTCCTTTCCCCCTTCCTTCCTTTCTTCCTTCTGCCCACCCTTCCTTCCTTCCTTCCTTCCTTCCTTCCTTCCTTCCTTCCTTCCTTCCACCCACCCTTCCATCTGCCCACCCTTTCTTCCATCCTTCCTTCCACCCATCCTTCCTTCCGCTTGCCCTTCCTTCTGCTCTCCTGCCTGCCCTTCCTCCTGCCTGCCCGACCGCCCTTCCGCTCTCCTGCCCGCCCTTCCGCTCTCCTGCCCGCCATTCCTTCGGCTCGCCTGCCCACCTGCTTGCCCTTCCTTCCTTCCACCCACCCTTCCATCTGGTTGCCCTTCCTTCTGCTCGCCTGCCCGCCCGCCCGCCCTTTCTTCCACTCACCCTCCCTTCCTTCCGCCCGCTTGCCTTTCCATCCTTCTGCCCGCCTTCCTTCCTTCCTTCCTTCCTTCCTTCCTTCCTTCCTTCCTTCCTTCCTTCCTTCCTTCCTTCCTTTCACCCACCCTTCCTTCCACTTGCCCTTCCTTTCACCCGCCCTTCCTTCCACTTGCCCTTCCTTTCACCCGCCCTTCCTTCCACTTGCCCTTCCTTTCACCCGCCCTTCCTTCCACTTGCCCTTCCTTTCACCCACCCTTCCTTCCACTTGCCCTTCCTTCTGCCTGCCTGTCCTTCCTTCCACCTGCCCGTCCTTCCTTCCACCTGCCCGCCCACCTGCCCTTCCTTCCTTCCGCTTGCCTGTCCTTCCTTCCTTCCTTCCGCCCGCCCTTCCTTTCTTCCTTCCTTCTGCCTGCCCTTCCTTCCTCCCTCCCTCCCTCCCTTTATTTCTTTTGCCCTCCCTTCCTTCTTTCCTCCTGCCTGCCCTCCCTTCCTTCCTCCCTTCCATCCTTTCCTTCTGCAAGTAAGAAATAAAAAGTATTTTTGCACTAACTATTGCAACTTTAGGTTATGGGTTTCTTTTGGGTTGTTTTCTTTGAATTTGTGTGTGCAATTGAAATAAAAAGCTGTGTAAACTTGACCATGTAATCTCTATAAATTTGCAGTAAGTCATGGCAATTAATGGGCTATCAAGGTTAATATTCAAGTCAAGTTTATTTTTATAACGCTTTTAACAATAGACATTGTTGCAAAGCAGCTTTACAGAAATTTAAAGACTTTAAACATGAGCTAATTTTATCTCTAATCTGTTAGTTGACTTCATTGCAATCCATTACCTTTATTCCAAATCTTAATCATTTAATATCTAACATCTTAGTTTAACTATACGACTGGCAAAATGGGACAGTCAGGATACTCTACTGCTGCAGTGTTGGAAGAACTGGTTAATGTAAAACCTCTGAAAAACCACACCAATTTATAAACCAGCTAAAACTGTTTTTCACTGTTGTTCCCACCATCAGGGTCCTGCTGACGATAATTCGCAGTGTAGCTGGCTACCAAAGCAAGACAGTTCGTTTCCTCCAGGTGGCATTTGACACTACTGGAGAGGCATTTCTTGCCGGTGATCATCATGGGAATATCTACATGTTTGATATTAGCAGAAACAGGTATGTAAAAGTGGGGGAAAAAAATCAAAACAGGAAATGTCACTTTGGTGGCACTCGTATCATATCTTATACTGACTGACACTGAACAGATTTAAGCTGGTGCAGAAAACGGGACAAGCATGCACAGCCCTGTCTTTCAACCTGCGCAGAACGACAGAGTATCTAGTTGCCCTTTCTGATTATTCCATCAAGTGCTACGACAAAGGTATGTTCTCACAGCTTTCAAACCACAGGTTAAAACATGACTTAATGCATGAACACTCTCCATGCCCTCTTCACCTCTTCAGGGTGTTATTTTTACCACCCTGAAGGGTTTTACTCCGTACAGTACCAATCAAAAGTTTAGACATACCTTCAAATTCAATGGTTTTTCTTTATTTTTATTAATTAAGACACTTCATGTCTTAAAGTAGTGATGGATGTCGTTTCTCTTTACTTAGTTGAGTGGTTCTTGACATAATATGAATTACTACAGTTGTGGAATAGGGATATTTACTGTGTATTATTTACTGTTTGATCTCAAACACTTTAAGAAGGCAAGAAATTGCACTAATTAACTTTTGATGAGGCACAGCTGTTAATTGAAAAGCATTCCAGGTGACGACCTCATGAAGCTGGTTAAGAGAATGCCAATCGTGTGCAAAGTGTCATCAAGGTAAACGATGGCTACTTTGAAGAAACTAAAATCTCTCATCTCATCTCATCTCATCTCATTATCTCTAGCCACTTTATCCTGTTCCACAGGGTCGCAGGCAAGCTGCAGCCTATCCCAGCTGACTATGGGCGAAAGGCGGGGTACACCCTGGACAAGTCGCCAGGTCATCACAGGGCAGAAACTAAAATATGGAACATATTTTGTTTTTTATAGCACTTCTTTTTGTTTCTTTACCACATAGTATATCCATATATGTTCCATATGTTGTTTCATAGTTTTGATGTCTTCAGTATTGTTCTACAATGCAGAAAATAGTCAAAATACAAAAACCTATGAATGAGTAGAGTAGGGGTGTACAAACTTTTTACTGGTACTGTATGTTATAGCAGCTATATACACTCACTGGCCACCCATTATTAGGAACATCCCTACATCCACCTGCTGTTTTATGCAGTTATCTACCGGTAGTCAGCCAATCCTTTGACAACAGCACAACGCATCAAATCTTCAGTTAATGTTCACATCAAACATCAGAACGGGAAAAACTGTGATCTCACAGTGTGACTTTCACTGTGGCATGGGTGTTGGTTTGAGCCAGACGGACTGGTTTGAGTATTTCAGAAACTGCTGATCTCCTGGGGTTTTCACACACAACAGTCTCATAACAGAATGGTGCGAAAAACAAAAAACATTGAGTGAGCGACAGTTCTGTGGGTGGAAACAAACACCTTGTTGATAAGAGAGGTCAGAGGAAAATAGCCAGATTGGTTTGAGCTGCCAGGAAGGATATAGCAACTCATATAATCACTCTTTACAATCGTGGTGAGCAGAAAAGCATCTCAACATCCAACAGCAGAAGACCACATTGGGTTCCAGTCCTGCAGCCAAGAACAGGAATCTTAGACTCAAGAACAAGTTCCTATTAAAGTGGCCGGTGAGTGTATATATTAAACATATTAGAATGAATATGTTAATATAAACCCATGGTTTGAATTTTAGCCAGCACTACTGTCATAACCATAGAAAACTTCTCAACATCATCTGACCAATCAGTTTGAGAATTCAACAGCCCATGTGGTATAGAGGATGTGCAGTCACGTGACCCGTCCGTGTGTACTCCGTCATATTGGATGGCTTCAGGATTGTTTACCTTGCGCGAGCATAATGGATCCAGGGAGTAATCTCCAAGAAAATTCGGAAAATACCCCATCTACATCGCGCGATAACTTGTCTAAATTTGTTCAGCATCTTGAAGGTGATGTGAGGCAGCGTTACGTGGAAAAGTGTTCCAGGTTGGGGATTGCAGATCCGTACAACTTGCCGCAATCCTTGTTCAGGGAAATTCGGAGCTGCAGTGCCGGCGATTTGCCCGATCTGGCCTACCACGACATTTACAATTTTCTTGTTAATCGTGAATCTTGTTACACTGGCAAAGCCCTCAAAGCTTACAAGAGCCTGGAAGCTTATAAATATTTTGTTGCGGGATGGGTATCCCAACTATACCTCTGGAAGGTTCCGAAGAAGACTGTCTACTTGATAACCTCATGGGTAAGTGGCATTAAGACGTTTATCATAAAGAGACTATGCAGGATGTTTTATCGTAAGAATGTTCAAAATCTAAACTCCGTTCCAGATATGAGAAGAAAACAGTAAATCAGAAAGCTGCGCACATTTGCGCAGCTTCCGCGAAAACGTGCACAGCTTTCTGATTTACTGTTTTCTTCTCATACTTCCTATGTTTCATGGACTGTAACGGCATTTGCTTATTTAGTAATTTTAATACAGAATTTACTCTGATTAAATTATTCAGACACTCCAACGCCCCCCCTAAAAAAAATCGGATCTGCACGATTCAGCCCTGAAAAAGGCGGCATCCGCCAAAAGGCGTGCCGTTTGCATCCCTGTTTAAACTCGTAGGTTAACCGACTTTAACCGGCTAATGAGGCTCTGTGGTCGGTCAAGATTTTTTTTTAGTTTTCGCCATCCCTACTATGGATTGGCCTTTCAAAGGCATATATGAGCCAAAAAGATAAAACATTGTCATACACTAGGCCAGGGTAATAGGGCTAGGCATAGCCATTTTAAACGTTAGAGATCAAGCAGACTGACAGCCACAAACACTGTTCTGTCTAGTTTCTAAGTATGCAGTTATCATTCAATCCGAAAATCAACTTAACAGATGTACTAGGAGTATTGAATTAGAAGATTACACCTACCTGATATGAAGTGTTCACTACAAATTCGGCTGGTAGAACTGGGGTACCAGTTTTCTCTTCGCACAGCAGACACCAGCAGTCTCTCCTCGTCTGCGGGGAATCTATAAAATGACAGGCCCTCCTTTTGGCCCTGTCTATTGGTACAACCAAATGCTGAACAAGATATAACCGTTCTCGAAAGATCTACTCCCACACACTTGATAATTAGAACGGGTTCGTCTAAGTTCTATGCGCGGCCATGCCGTCCAAGATGGCAGATAAACAAATATCACGTGACCTCGTGACGTCACGTGCACGCTCTCTATATAAAGAAATGTCCGTAGCTACTGTGTACCGTTTGTATTCTTGTCTGAGAAAAGTGCTGTACTTAACTATTATTGTTGTTCTGGTTGCTGTTGTAATGACTTTTTGTCCAAGTGTATCATAGATGTAGTGCTTTCTCTGCATTTCAGAGACTAAACAGTTGGTGAGCTGGATGAGGGGTCATGAGGGTGCCGTGTCTTCTCTGTCAGTCCATGGTTCAGGGCGCTATGCCATCAGCACCTCCTCAGACACGGCTCAGCTCTGGGACTTGGACACGTTTCAGAGGAAGAGGAAACTCAACGTGCGCCACTCTGTGGGAATACAAAAGGTCTGAGAACAGCTTTTTAACCCTTTGGTTCTGGTCGGGTCCAGAAATTTAATGAAAGTGGAACAAAATGCTCAATGTGATTTTTTTTTTCCCAACATGCAGCATTACTTGACTCTAATATAAGCTTTTTATTTTTTGCTTCCTCCAAGACACTTGAAACTGCTAACGGCATCTTTTTTTTTTAGAACTGCTCCTCGTGCTGTGTCAGAGGGCTGTGTAACACACACACACACGCACACACACACACTGAGGAAAGCGTAACCTTCCCCTTCCACATACCCACGATCTGCTAGTGTCACTGTGGTTCATAGGCGAGACAGTGTACTGTGTGCCATCCTTCCAAGCTTGAGAACATGGCCAATTTTGCTGTCTTAGACTCCCGGGCTGTAACGTTGTCAGGATTTTTGGATTTTTTTTCACCCTGATAATAGGCTGAACATTTTTCTGTTGTACCACTTGGTAGCCCTGAATGTAAACATTTTAAATAATTTTTATAAGAATTGTTGAGTTTATAGGACAGACATTTTTAAAGCATGTAACAAGGGGAAATAAGCGGCAAACAGATGTACTGTACAGTAGGCTTGATCCATCAGCTTAGGGCCCGTTTCAGGGTTTTAAATGCTCAGCATGAAAATAACCTACTACATCTACTATATAAGCAAATCATATTTTTGCTTATACTAATTTCCCACTACCACTGTCAGAAAATGTGGACCTGGAGAAGGCATACGATAGAGTGTCGAGAGATGAATTATGGTATTGTATGAGAAAGTGTGGAGTGAATAAGTATATTAGAGTGGTGCAAGACATGTATGAGAACAGTGAAACAGCAGTGAGGTGTGCAGTTGGAACAACTGAATGGTTCAAGGTGAAGGTGGGACTCCATCAAGGATCTGCTTTGAGTCCTTTTTTGTTTGCCATAGTGATGGATAGCTTGACGGACGAAGTGAGGCAAGAGTCACCATAGAACATGATGTTTGCAGATGATATTGTGATATGGTGAAAGTACAGTAGAAAGGAGGTTGAGTTGGGTTTGGAGAGATGGAGGTATGCATTGGAACGAAGAAGAATGAAGATGAGCAGTAGCAAAACAGAATACATGTGCATCAATGAGAGTGTAGTGAAGATGCAAGGAGTAGATGCAAAGAAAGTTGGTGAATTCAAGTACCTGGGGTCAACTGTGCCAGCGCTCGAAACTAACGGTGTCCCGATGTCCCGGGGACCATAAAAAATGTCATCGGGACACAAAATTATCATATCTGGGACAATCCCGGGACAATGGAAAAAAATAGATCTAGAAAAAAAGTTCTACATTAATATTATTTACAAAGCCGTAACACATACATAGACATTCACCTAATTTGTCAATTTAAATTTTAAAACGTTAACAGCGAAAAATACATAGTAGCTTCACTTTCGATGCACCTGCATCCGTAGGCTACAGAGCAGCGCATTCTGTTCTAGAATCTTTGGCCGGAGTCCGCATTATATGGACTTGGAATGGAATTGCTACTGCACACGCTGCGCCGACTCTTGCCAGAACAAAAATGCTTAAGTGGTTGAAGCGGACCGACCGCGGGGAAGAAACTGAAAGCCCAGACATAACGTCTCCAGGACCTTCAGGATCCAAAGTGTCATCGCCTGGTCTGCAGGCAACGCTAGCAACTGAATGAACTTAATGAACACTGTTAGACACGTTATAAAATACAACAGGAATGATGTGGATGATATTGACGGAAGACACCGTTCAACAGAATAAGTGAGTTTTCTTGGTGTCTTTCTAGTTCAGAAAGTTTAGTCAGTCAGCAGCACAACTAGGCTAGGACCTGGCACTATGTTGATGTTGCTAACATTTGCACCCACGTTTCGGCAGCGAAAGTTCATAAAATGGATAACGGAAAGTTCATAAAAATGGATAACGGTAATGGTGAAAATTATAAGTTGGCCTTATAAGTGCCAACAGATATTCAAGGTATAAGTAGATGAAATGAACATAAAAGGGGTCTTATTTTCAACTAAAGTGTACTGCAGATGTAGGGAGTTGAAACATTTTCTGAATGAGCTAGTTGGCCCCTTTAAATAAACGGGTATCTATTCATACAGTGAGATCGCCAAAGTTTAATAAACTGAAAATGCAGTAACTGTAATTTTGAAGTAGATGATGTATAGGACGTGTCGCTTGTGTCTTGTGACTTATTGTAAAAATGATATAAAGGGTTCAAAATCGCATAGTTACAAATATAATAGTAACTTCATATGATAATATTAACCACTGGTTATTTCAGAGAGGAAAAAAATGGGGACACTGTTGCTTCCATTCGGGACAATACAACACAGAATTCGGGACCACTGGGGGACACAAAGAAAAAAAGTTAATTTCGAGCCCTGAACTGTGCAGGAAAATGGGGGCTGCGATGGTGAGGTGAGAAAGAGAGTGCAGGCAGGGTGGAGCAGTTGGAGAAGGATTTCGGGAGTCATTTGTGATAGGAAAGTCCCAGCAAAAGTGAAAGGTAAGATGTATAAGACAGTAGTGAGACCAGCTGTGATGTATGGATTGGAGACCGTACCCTTAACGAAGAGACAGGAGGCAAAGTTGGAGGTGGCGGAATTGAGAGTGTTAAGGTTTGCGATGGGAGTGACAAAGTTGGACAGGATAAGGAACGAGCACATCAGAGGGACAGCACATGTGGAGAGCTTGGGAATCAAGCTAAGAGAGATGAGACTGAGATGGTATGGGCACATCCTGAGAAGAGATGCAGAGCATGTTGGAAGGAAAATGTTGAGGATGGAGCTGCCAGGCAAACGAAAACAAGGAAGGCCAAAGAGGAGATACATGGATGTGGTGAGAGAGGACATGAAAGTGGCAGGTGTGGTAGAGAAGGATGCGGAAGACAGGGAGCAATGGAGACGAAAGATCCGCTGTGGCGACCCTTAATCGGGAGCAACCAAAAGAAGACGACGACGATGACTGTCAGAAAATGTGGATGTTGGTTTTCAATTTTTTTATTCTAACGTACTATGAGTGTTACCTGATCGTGGATTCAGCTAATAGCATACTTATGAAAGCTGATGAGGGATAGTAAAAGCCAGCAGTTTCACACAGACTGGATGAAGACACACGTTTGCTACAGTGAGAATTAAGCCGGCGTGTTTACTAGGCAGCAAAATCTGGCTATTAATCCTGCTATTTTATTTCTGTAAGGGAGTATTATTATTTTTAGTATAAATACAGAGGTGATTTATAGAAAATCGTGTGCACTGATTGGTCGAGAAATTCGGACTATTTCTCAATAATCACCTTGAGTGACTCTGTCAAATAGCGGCCAAACACTTTGTCACTGTAAGTGAAGAATTATTACAAATTATGAAAGAAAATGTTGTTCCTAAAAGCACTAAAGATGCGACGAAGTTTGTTCTAAAACTATTCAAAGGTAAGGTGGAATTGTGATTTTTTTTTTTTCAATCTATTTCAAAATAAAGTATTTGATGTGAGTCGGCATAGATAAGTGGCAAGTCTGTGCCGTGCCGTTATTACGTTTGCATGCCGTTTTTGAAGTTTGAAATAAAATTATTTATTTTGAATATGATTTTTTTTTTTTTAATCCCGTGTATTTATACTAAAACAATTATCTGTCTCCGGCTCAGTGAACATCGGTGATTTATTATACATGCGAACCACTTTTTCCATGGAATAAAAACATGTATTCTGTTCCCTTTTAGTGGGTTTACTGATAGCTTGCAATATTATCATATCGCTTATCCTCCATGTATTATGCCACTCTCCCCAATGGAGAATAAGCGTGCAATATGATAATATTGCACGTTGTTGACACAACACGACATCACACATCGGAGCTCATGCGAATATCCAATGACACAATTTTTCTGCTGCGCATGCGCACAATCATTTCTTTGTCGGCCGGGAAAGAGAGAAGACCAGTGCTAGGTTTATGCACTAAATAAATAAACTGAAACTAAAGACGTGCTGAACACCTGAAAGGCTACGAAAACGTCATTAGATATTCTTCACGCATGTTTACAAGAGAAAAACATGCCAACAGACATTGAAAAACTGGAAAAGAGACACGCCGGAGATGTAAAACTTGCGTACTAGCGAGTGACTGTGACAGTTTGTAAACAAACATGGCCACCAGGTTTGCTTCATTAAAAGCAGAAGATTTTGAGAGAATTTTGGCTGCCAGGTCGCACCGTTGTGTGTAGTTGTCAATGTTGATTTTAAAAGTAACTAAGTAAATTGCACAGAGAAAATAATAATATTCGGCTTGTCTGTGCTAGCATTGGCCTTTGCTAACAATACACCGGCTAGAAGTGCCAGCTAACAGCACCGAGTCGCGGGTAAGCTAGCGTCAGCCTTCGCTAATGCTACTGCTACACCGGCTGGAAGCTAACTGGAGTGCTGCGCTAACAGCACCGTGTCGTGGGTAAGCTAGCGTCGGCCTTTGAGAATGCTGATATGAAGTGTGCATGTCTAATAATAATATTAGTTGTTTTTTTTGTGGTCTCTCAGATATATTCCATTCAGCTACTCGTCTTTGACTCGTTCAATATCATGCTAACTGAATGGAATATATCTGATATACCACTCAAAGCCAGCCAATATTATTTAAATAGTTGTTAAATATGAAGGAATAAACTTATAAGAAATATAGTCTTCAACAGGATGATCTGATGCAACTCAACACAAAGTGTCACGAAGTTGATTATTTTGAAATATCCTTGTTTGACTCAAACTAGTACTAATAATTAATTTATTAAAGATTGAGAAGTTGTATGATTTATTCCTTTAAAGTTACATTCAGTGTTGTGGAATGCCAACATGTTAGTTCCTGTTATTGCTTACGTTGTAATGGCTGTAAACAGCTCTGTGCAGGCATTCCTTCACCGTCATCTTTCCCTCTTGAAGTTAATAAGACAATTAATTTTAAAATCACCACCTTTAAAGTCATGCACCTTTAAAGTCGTAGGCATGTTGTGTGATTCAAATGGTGCTAACCCTCCAAAAATCCATTTTAATTCCAGCTTGTGGCGGCACGGTGGTGTAGTGGTTAGCGCTGTCGCCTCACAGCAAGAAGGTCTGGGTTCGAGCCCCGTGGCCGGCGAGGGCCTTTCTGTGTAGAGTTTGCATGTTCTCCCCGTGTCCGTGTGGGTTTCCTCCGGGTGCTCCGGTTTCCCCCACAGTCCAAAGACATGCAGGTTAGGTTAACTGGTGACTCTAAATTAACCGTAGGTGTGAATGTGAGTGTGAGGGATAGGCTCCAGCTTGCCTGCGACCCTGTAGAACAGGATAAAGCGGCTACAGATAATGAGATGAGATGAATTTTAAAAATGCAGCTTTTATGTCATCAGTCCGCAAAGCACATTGTCCTCAATACTTTCCTGATGACAACTTGGTTACGGCTTTACTGCTGGCTTTACTTACAGGGCACTGATACTGGAGACTCCTTACAAAAATGCTGCATATCAGTGACTAGATGCGTTTTTAATCCGTTTAGCTCTTGACCATGCAAGTTGTTACTATAAAAAACAATAACGGATTGGAACAAGTGCATTCATGTAAACCTTGTAGCTGCTGTTGGAGACCGCACTGTGAGATAAAGTACTGTCAAATACAGTGCTTTGCAAAAGTATTCATCCCCCTTGGTGTTTATCCTGTTTTGTTGTATTACAAGCTGGAATTAAAATGGATTTTTGGAGGGTTAGCACCATTTGATTCACACAACATGCCTACGACTTTAAAGGTGCATTTATTTTTTTTTTTATTGTGACACAAACAATAATGAAGATGAAAAAACAAATCTGGAGTGTGCATAAGTATTCACCCCCTTTCGTATGAAACCCCTAAATAAGAGCTGGTCCAACCAATTCACTTCATAAGTCACATAATTAGTTGATTAAGATCCACCTGTGTGCAATCAGTCTCACATGATCTGTCGCATGATAAATCAACCTGTTCTGGAAGGACCCTGATCTATTGCAAGCAAGCAACATGCAAGGAGCCTCCAAACAGGTCAGAGACAAAGTTGTGGAGAAGTATAGATCAGGGTTGGGTCATAAAAAATATCCCAAACTTTGAATATCCCACAGAGCACCATTAAATCCATTATAGCAAAATGGAAAGAATATGGCACCACTACAAACCTGACAAGAGAAGGCCGCCCACCAAACCTCTCAGACCGGGCAAGGAGGGCATTAATCAGGGATGCAACAAAGACACCAATGATAATGCTGAGGGAGCTGCAGAGATCCACAGTGGAGATGGGAGTATCTGTCCATAGGACCACTTTAAGCCATACACTCCACAGAGTGGGGCTTTATGGAAGAGTGGCCAGAAAAAAAGTAATTGCTTAAAAAAAAAAAATCATGTTTGGAGTTTGCCCAACAGTATGTGGCAGACTCCCCAAAAACATGGAAGAAGATTCTCTGGTCAAATGAGACAAAAATGTAACTTTTTGGCCATCATGGGAAATGCCATGTGTGGTGCAAACCCAACACCCTGAGAACACCATCCCTACAATGAAGCATAGTGGTGGCAGCATCATGCTGTGGGGATGTTTTTCATTTGCAGGGACAGGAAAGCTGGTCAGGACTGAAGGAAACATGGATGGCACTAAATACAGGGCAATTCTGGAGGAAAACCTGTTTGAGTCAGCCAGAGGTTTGAGACTGGGACAAATGTTCATGCTCCAGCAGGGCAATGACCCTAAACGTACTGCTAAAGCTACACTGGAGTGATTTAAAGGGAAACATTTAAATGTCTTGGAATGGCATGGTCAAATCCCAGACCTCAATCCAATTGAAAATCTGTGGCATAACTTGAAGATTGCTGTACACCAACGCAACCCATCTAACTTGAAGGAGTTGGAGCAGTTTTGCCTTGAGGAATGGGCAAAAATCCCAGTGGCTAGATATGCTAAGCTAATAGAGACGTACTTATGCACACTCCAGATTTCTGTTTTTTTCATCTTACTTATTGTTTGTGTCACAATAAAAAAAAAAATGTGCACCTTTAAAGTGGTAGGCATGTTGTGTAAATCAAATAGTGTTAACCCCCCCAAAATCCATTTTAATTCCAGTTTGCAATGCGACAAAACAGGATAAACACCAAGGGGGATGAATACTTTTGCAAGACACTGTATAGCCTACCTATTGCCAGTATACAGTATTATGACCTTAGCTCATAATTTTCCCACATAATAGTAAGTCAGTAAGTCTTTCTGGAGAGTTTCATATCCTATAGCATACCTTTCACACATTCTCATATGTATAGTGTTTTTTTTTTCTTATTTGTTTGTGCCTTGTTGTTGTGTTGTTAATTGTTTAGGTGTTTTTTCTCCCACTGGGTAACACCATTCTGAGCTGTTTTACTGACGACTCCATCTTCGCTTGGGAAAGCGACACGCTGTTTTGCAAATATCAGCTACCAGTTCCACAGGATGGACCCCGGATACACTACAAGGCATTTGCTGTCACACAGTAGGAGAATTAATATAGTCGAAAATACCTTTATTGGCTGATTTGGCAGATTGTTATGAATGTCATGGGTGAACAGTTTGAATAGTAATCTCTAATCTGAATGTTTGGCTATTAAAGAGTGATGAAATAGCTTCAAGGTTCTGACTGCGAAGTTAAATTCTGGGCAAAATGTTCCATTGCTGTTGGAGTTTCAGGATGTTGCGCTGCTGCATACACACACACCATGGATCTTATGTGTAAATGTTTTGCTAAGATAAAACACGTCCTGTGTTTTACGATTCGGGAGATTGCCGAAGCAACTGAGCAACAATATTACATGTAGTAACAGAAATTATATATTCATCTTTTTTTTTTCACGGATCTATTCGTGAACGTCAACTACAAATTACATCCCTGCGACTCAAAACTCTCAGAGGTCGATGTTTTCCGTACGGCGCCATCTTGGTGTGACACAGTTCCATATTTACACTAATTAGTTCAAGCACTTTGTGTTCAGCTGTTTCCATAGGGCCAAACTGTTTACCACAAGAGGGAGGAAAACGGTCCCATAACAGAGAAAAGCAACCCTCAGCACATCAAAATGATCACATCTTGTCCGCATGATCTTGTTCTTGCAAGACATAAGAAAACACCATACTTTGCAGTCAGTACCTTTTAATTGATGTAGATGTTTTATTTTTATTTATTTTTTGCAGCCAGGGACACTTTTACACAGTACCTGTCAAAAGTTTGGACACACCTCCTAATTCAATGTTTTTTCTTTATTTTTATTCATTAAAAGTCACGTCATATTTTCAAGTAATGATGGGTGTTGTTTCTCTTTACTTAGTTGAGCAGTTCTTGACGTAATTATGGATTACTACAGTTGTGGAATAGGGATATTTACTGTGTATTTATTATTTACTATTTGATCTCAAACACATTAAGAAGGCAAAAAATTGCACTAATTTAAATTTTGATGAGGCATAGCTGTTAATTGAAAAGCATTCCAGGTGACGACCTCATGAAGCTGGTTAAGAGAATGCCAATAGTGTGCAAAGCGTCATCAAGACAAACGCTGGATATGTTGAAGAATCTAAAATATGAAACATATTTTAACTTTTTTTTAACCACATAATATATCCATACATGTTCCATATGTTATTTTATAGTTTTGATGTCTTCAGTATTGTTCTACAATGTAGAAAATGGTCACAATACAGGAAAAAAAAATATGAATGAGTAGAGTAGGGGTGTACAAACTTTTGACTGGTACTGTAAATTACACTGACTCCCACTCAACATTATGCAAATAGCAGGCTCATTTTTTACTGTGTGCAATAATAGTTTGCCAATTTATTGGAGCTATTATTATTATTATTATTATTATTATTATTACTGAAATTTACACTGATTTGAACAGCAGATTTAACAAAAAAAAAATCAGAAAGATTTGGATCCCTAATGAGCAAGCCAGGAGTGACATTAGCAAGGAAAACTACCTGAGATGACATGGGGAAGAAACCTTGAGAGCAGCCAGACTCAAAAGGGAACCCATCCTCATCTGAGTGACACCCAATAGTAGGAGTGTATAAGGAATAACATGACAAACTGTGCTGTTATACAATAATGCACGCTGAGAGGAGTGGAGGATTGTGATGCAGCATGAGGAGCATTGTTTTCGTAAAACAGCATGGTCTGGAACGTGTTATTCTGCTAATACGATGGTGATTGTCAACAATTGCCATGTTTAATTTATTAATAAATGTCACTACGTACATTCAACAATTTATAGTTGGATTTAATCTTGTGGAAAGTCCGAGAGACAAGTTAGATCCTGTTCTCATCAATGTTATAGCTATGAGTCCTTCTCTTATATATAAATTATAATAGTCATATGATACAAGACTTGTCATTCCTCACTAAATTGAAGATGGCATAAGATATGCCGAAACATGTCTTTTTAAAAAGTTGTTTAAAGGTGCCCTTCCACCAAACACGTTTAATACTGGCTGTTTTTGAAATACCATAGTTCACTCCGAGTTGCATATGCATGCTGGATGTGAAAATGTAATTCTATCCCCATTCCCTGTATTAGCTTATGAAAGAAAATAGTCGGAAAAATGAGCAAATCTGAAAAAGCCCTATGAACTTGCGTCACTTTGAAAATTAGTATTCATGGCCTCGCCCACCTTGGCTTATGACCGCCCACAGGAAGAAAGTTCGGATTTAAGTGCGAGAAGAGATAGCAGAGCCCATCTCGTCAGTAGCTAACGAAGAGGACCTAACAGCAAGTTGAAAACATGTCTGAGCAAATTCGTGCCTGTGTTATTTGTGGCAGCAAATAACACAGGCATCAACGTTGCATTTCTTGCCCAAGATAGAAGAGGTGAAGAAGAAATGGTTGGAATTTATCTTTGGAACACCACCAGCGAAGTATAATGCAACATTAGTACTGTGTTCTGATCATTTCAACCACAGTGACTTTTCAAACTTCGGTGCCTTCAGTAGTGGTTTTGCTTCGAGGTTGTTTTTAATCCCTGGATCTGTACCGTCAGGACGATCAACCACCAGCTCACAAGCTGTAAGTAAAACATAAACTTTTTGTTCGAAGGTTTTTGTTACAAAATAGCATGTTCTTATTCTCCACGTTAGCATGCATGACATGGTCACAAGCTAGGCAGGGATGAGAGTTTTCCGCTTTATCTGAGTAAAAAAACGACCTTTTTATATTATGCCAAATCCGTTGAGAATGATTTTTTTTTTTAATTAATTTCGTGGGGTTGGGGTATGTTCCTTCATGCTGTTCAAACTTTATTAACTCCAATGATGTTTACACATTATTTGTAAGTCGCCATCTTTAGTCTCGTTTAAATCTCGTTGAATGTGATGCAAAATTCGTGTTATCTACATTGTTATTGGTCAAAACATCGACGTCGAGACCATAATAGCCAATTGAAACCGTTTTTACAAAGACACCCACATCTGCTTGTTCTGACCCACTGGAGGTAGCGTCACAGTGCTGTTAGCCAATCAGAGGTAACACGTTTACATGTCATGAATATTAATAAGAGCTGAAATCCTGTCGTTCTCCCGCCACCCACTCCTCCACCAAACTAGGGCTACATTTACATTACGTCGAATCAGCGGATCATCAGATTAACGTTCTTAAAACGATTCGCGTTTACACTAAAACCGTTAGCCGTGCACACAGCAACACCAATACACGGATACGCTCGGCTCCGCAGGCATCCTGCGCTCCAAATCACTCCGCCCTGAACAGCGAGTGCCCTCTGGAGGGTGCGCACTCCGGCCCTGCGCAGCTCACACAGCGCGCGAGTGAAGTGCACAAGCCACGATTCGGGACTGAGCCGCTGTGTGTGTGATCCCAGCGCACATCACTTACTACTTGCAAGTGGAAGGATGGCAAGCCTAAAGACAATCATAACTACACAATGGGCAGTATTTGCATCAGTATTTGCAGTATTTTCATACTTTTATACTCTTTAATGAAAGGTGATACAAGGCGGAAGTCCGCGCCGTTTTTCAGCAGTCACGTCACATGACCAACGCCAGCGAATCAGGAAGGTGGATGTCACAGTGACGTTGTCCAATGAGGACGCCAGCTAGACCTCAGCACAGCGTATTCGCGTATCTCAATGTTTACACAGCACCGGACCAGATACGATCTAGATTGAATACGTGGACGCTGGCGGATTCCCGTTTCCTGGCTTTTCCAGGTGGTTTAATGTAAACGGACAGTGCATCCGTGAAGAAAACGAGACAGATACGGTCTAATGTAAACGTAGCCTAGAACAGCCTGGAACAGGAGAACCACAGCATTTTTTTCACCAAAACCGGCTCACAGGGCATTCATTCATACTAGAGACCACCGCACAATTAATGAAAAAACGATGCAATGAGACCTTTAAATTTCTCTTCATTTTATTATGATCACATGGGAACTACTTATGCTGTTGCATATGAAAATAATGCATACCTTCCGACCAATCAGATCTGAGTATTCAACCCTGCTGTCGTGTACATTTTTTGAGCTATACTATAAAGTCAAACTACTACATGTGTGGAAAGGATGTTCAGATTGAGCAAATTGTGAATGAGTGTTTATACTTACAGCAGCAGTTCTTGGGTACAAACTGGATATAAACAGTCTTGCTCTTCTTCTGTCCTCATAACATTTACACACATCATCTTGGAGTTCTCAAAGGACAGAATCGTGTGTATTCCATCAACAAAATAGCAGTTAAGGAGTAATGATATAATACTTGTAGAATAAAAACTTGAGGAAAATCTTGAAACTCTTTGATGGAGACGTATTAAAGGTGATATATCTTTGTGTGCAGAGATGGAAAGACACTGGCTGCAGCTGGACGCTCCAACCTCATTCATTTGTGGAGTTTGGGCAGTCAACAGCTCTTGAGAATAATACAGATGCCACAAGAAGTGCGGACTGTGAGGCACCTTGATTTCCTGCCAGACAGTTTTGATGGAGGATCCAGCCAGGTACTGTAGCCCGTCTGGAGCGTTACTGTAAAAATAAATAAATTATATATTTTCATACTTATTGCTTCATAACAGGCTAAAGACATTTTTGTGTACATGCAAATATTTATTTTGATTATAATAATTGGCTAATAGTGTATGCTACTTTTCTTTTATTGTGCTTTCCCATACAGTTGTTTCTAAATTTGTGTATTTAATCACATAGAGATTCATATTGCTGAAAAATTGTGCCGCTAAACATGTGCGTTTCAGATCCTGGGTGTTTTGAGCCAGGACGGCCTCATGCGCTTTATCAACATTCAGACCTGCAAGCAGCTCTTTGAAATCGGCTCTCCTGATGATGCAATTAGCTCGGCTGCTGTTTGTCCTAAAGGCCGCCACGTTGTAGCAGTGATGGACTGTGGTGCTCTGAGAGTATACAACATGCAGGCTCTCACTCAAGAAATCAACAAGGTAGAGAAGAATCACAGCTGTGTTGTTATTAAAACCTGTTCAAATTTGACACGTGACGACAGTAGTTGGATATACAAATAACTGGTGCCCAGTGAGGCAGGTTCAGATAAACATGCAGTCATTGTTTAAATTTAATTAAAATCATGAATAAAATCATTAATTTGTTACCTGTGGTGAAGCTTATCCCTATAATGTATCCTGTATTTAAGCGCATGTGTGTGTAGCCTCCGCAGTCGTTGGTGAAAATGGTAACTGCAGGAAAGAAAACTGACACTTCCTGCTTAAAGATGAAGGTGCAGACTGGAGCTGTACTGCGCCCAGCCAAAACATCTGCTCGCAAACTGCGCAACAAAACTCTGCGGCATCCAGCTGTTTCCACACTGGAGAACAAAGAGGTTATACTCAATTCTAGTATTCTATTCTACTCTATTCTACTGTTATCCTATATTCTACAACCCCAATTCCAAAAAAGTTAGGACACTGTGTAAAACGTAAATAAAAACAGAATGTGAAGATTTGCAAATCATGGAAACCCTATATTTCATTGAAAATAGTACAGAGACAACATATCCAATGTTGAAACAGAGAAATGTTCTTGTTTTTTGAAAAATATTTGCTCATTTTGAATTCAATGCCAGCAACACGTTTCAGAAAAGTTGGGACAGGGACAACAAACAAAAAAACTAATTAGGTTAATTGGCAACAGGTCAGTAACATGATTGGGTATAAAAAGAGCATTCCAGAGAGGCGGAGTCTCTCAGAAGTAAAGATGGAGAGGAGTTCACCGCTCTATGAAAGACTGCATGGGCAAACAGTGCAACAATTTAAGAATAACGATCCTCAATGTAAAATTGTAAAGAATTTGGGGATCACATCATCTATGGTACATAACATTAAAAGATTCAGAGAATCTGGGGAAATCTCTGTATGCAAGAGACAAGGCTTAAAAACTGACATTGGATGCCTGTGATCTTCAGGCCCTCAGGCAACACTGCATTAAAAGCAGACACATGTCTGTAGTGGAAATCACTGTATGGGCTCAGGGACACATCAGAAAACCATTGTCTATGAAAACACTTCATTACTGCATCCACAAATGCAAGTTAAAACCAGATATAAACAATATCCAGAAACGCTGCCACCTTCTCTGGGCCCAAGCTCTTTTACAATGGACTGAGGTGAAGTGGAAAATTGTCCTGAGGTCTGATGAATCAAAAGTAGAAATTCTTTATAGAAATCATGGACACCACGTCCTCCAGGCTAAAGAGGCGAGGGACCATCCAGCTTATCAGTGCACAGTTCAAAAGCCAGCATCTGTGACAGTATGAGGGGGCATTAGTGCACATGACATGGGTAGCTTGTACATCTGGGAAGGCATCATTAATGCTGAATGATATATACATGTTTCAGAGCAATATGCTGCCGTCCAGACAAAATCTTTTTCAGGGAAGGCCTGCCTTCCTTTCAGCAAGACAATGCCAAACCACTTTCTGCACATAATTAAAACTGCATAGTGCTGTAGTAAAAGAGTCCAGGTGCTAAACTGGCCTGCCTGCAGTCCAGACCTGTCTCCCATTTAAAACATTTGGTGCATTATGAAGTGCAAAATACGACAAAGGAGACTCCAAACTGTTGAGCAACTGAAATTGTATATCAGGCAAGAATGGGACAACATTTCTCTTTCAAAACTACAGCAATTGGTCTCCTCAGTTCCCAGACGTTTACAGAGTGTTGTTAAAAGTAGAGATGATGCAACACAATGGTAAACATGCCCCTGTCCCAACTTTTTTGAAACGTGTTGCTGACATCAAATTCAAAATGAGGATATATTTTTCAAACAACAATAAAATTTCTCAGTTTCAACATTTGATATGTTATCTTTGTACTATTTTCAATGAAATGTAGGATTTCCATGACCTCGTAAATTCACATTCTGTTTTTATTTACAGTTTACACAGCATCCTAACTTATTTAGAATTGGGGTTGTATTCTACACTATTCTTTTCTATTCTAGTGTGTTCTACTCTATTCTGTTCTACTCTGTTCTTTTCAGTTCTCGTCTATTTATTCTATTCTAGTCTTTTCTACTTTATTCTATTCAGTTTTATTTTACTCTTTTCTACTTTATTCTAGCCTGTTCTACTCAATTCTCTTAATTCTATTCGACTTTCTTCTTTTCAACTCTGGTCTACTTTATCCTCCTCTGTTATACTCTACTCCAGCATTTCTCAACCTTTTTTCAGTCACGGCACCCTTCAGAAGTATGCAAATTCTCAAGGCACCCCCATATAAAATAGATGCAGTCACGCTGACCATACGCTGACCCCGGCAGTGACGTTGTGACATGGGAAAGGGGGCCGTGAAACAAATTTTGATGATGCATGAGGCGGCAATGATCTGCATTAGTGTAACTATCTTTTTTTTTTTTTTAATTCATTTTATTTATTACAGTGTTAGAATATATAATTTTTTTGATGGCACCCCTAACGAAGCCAGACGGCACCCCGGTTGAGAAAGGCTGCTCTACTCTATTCTACTGTTCTACTCTTCTCTATTCTACTTTATTTTTTTTAACTCTTCTATTTTATGCTACTCTATTCTACTCTACTTTGTTCTTTTCTACTCCATTCTACTCTGTTCTTCATTACTCTATTCTATCCTACTCTGTTCTTTTCAGTTCTATTATACTTTATTCTGTTCAGTTTTATTTTACTCTATTCTACTTTATTCTATTCTAGCCTGTTCTACTCAGTTCTATTCTATTCAACTCTCTTGTTTTCAACTTTGGCCTACTTTATCCTACTCTGTTATACTCTATTCTATTCTACTGTTCTACTCTTCTCTATTCTACTGTACTTTATTCTTTTTTTTAAACTCTATTTTATGCTACTCTATTCTACTCTACTCTGTTCTTTCCTGCTCTGTTCTACTTTATTCTATTCTTTTCTACTCTGTTCTACCCTACTCTATTCTACTCTACATGATTCTTTTCTACTGTATTCAACGCTGCTTTATTCTACTCTATGGCCATTATGGACTACGAAGGAAACACTCCACTTTGAAAGGCCCAGCACGTCCCCAAGTCACACTGGCATTATCTTATTTCAAAAACAACACCAAAAATAATTTCCACAGCTTCTCCCCTTTTGAGAACTTTATGTTGTAGGTTAATCTGTAATCTGTTAGGTATATTTATTTATCTGTAATCTGTGCTGTTCTGTTTTTCTCTAGATTATTTTTCTTTTTTATGGATACCCAGAAAATTTTGAAAAAAAGTTTTATTACTCGACAGCTTTGCAACTGTAATTCCTTTACCTTGCCCATCCAGAATGATTTGCCCGGTGGCCTTAATAAGAAGCGACTTCAGTCATTACTGAGAACATTTGGAGAGTATCCCGCTAAGTACAGGTAACAGTTTTGCAAGAACTAATCATCGTAATAAGCTTTTGCATATTGCTGTTTTCCAGTTAGTTGTGTTTTCTGTTTTCTGATCTGTGTGTGTGTGTGTGTGTGTGTGTGTGTGTGTGTGTGGTTATTTTAGGATGTTCATTTGGCGTTCTCTGCTGCAGCTTCCTGAAAATCATGCCGTATTCAGCAGTCTAACTGATAAAGGCCTGCATTCTGCTTATGTGTGTCTGCATGAGCGCTACCCAATCAAGAGCCACAGACTGCAGAGAGGACTGCAGAGGTTAAAATAAATAATAAATTTGACTCATATGTTGCCTTTGGTTCTACTATAAAACTGAGTGCCAATTACAAAGCTAAATCAAATGAAGTTTGTACAATAAATAAATATAAAATAAAGAAGTGATGAAGTTAAATGATATAAGGGAGGGTTTTTTTTAATAAATAATAGTACTGAATGTATTTCCCAATTTAACAATTACTGTATGTATTTGACTGACTTTTAATGTTATGTCTTCAGGATGCAAATATATTTTGTAAGCTTCCTCTAACACACACCTGCAGGGTCCTGTCTGCTCTGGCTCACTGGTCAGCCATTTTTGGAGAAACGGAGTATCTCCCGCTGCTGGCGTTTCCATTTGTCAAGCTCTTTCAGAACAATCCTCTCATCTGCTTTGAAGTTGTGGCTACGGTCATTGGTACACACACCAAATGGATGAACACAACGCAGCACATATGCATACATATTGGGTTGTATAAGCAGTTTCTACGCAGATGTAACCCATTGATACTTGAATAGTCCCTTTTATTAAACGTTTTCAGTGAACTGGTGCCAGCATTGGTTCGAGTACTTCCCCAACCCCCCGCTCAACATTCTGAGCATGGTAGAGAACGTACTGGCTTGTCATGACAAAGAGCTGCTGCGTCATTTTGTTGACTGTGGTGTCACTTCCCAGGTATGTGAGCTAACTTCTGTTTTTTTTTTGTTTTTTTTTTAATGTATCTGTTGCAGTAACTAAGCAGTGTAGACTGTTCTCAAGCTGGCAAACATTAAATGAATAATAACAGAACTGATATCACCAAGACAACAATTTCCAGCAAGTAAATATTACTATAACTTTTCAGATGTCAAAGCCACCAGTTTTATATGTTCTGTCCAGTAGTTGAGGACAGTTGAATTTTGCTCAACTGTCCTCAGGTTAGGTCAACGGTTGAGGTTCCACAATTGCTGGGCTTCACGTGACGTCACATCCGCCTCATTAGTTATTCAAAACTTTTAGCTGGTGGTCTGCCAAAGCTCAGTTGACAAAGCGTTTGTACAGAGAAGGTGCATTGCCTTACACTTGCGTTGTTTTAGGTTGTTTGAATTGATCAAACTCATCTCATCTCATTATCTCTAGCCGCTTTATCCTTCTACAGGGTCGCAGGCAAGCTGGAGCCTATCCCAGCTGACTACGGGCGAAAGGCGGGGTACACCCTGGACAAGTCGCCAGGTCATCACAGGGCTGACACATAGACACAGACAACCATTCACACTCACATTCACACCTACAGTCAATTTAGAGTCACCAGTTAACCTAACCTGCATGTCTTTGGACTGTGGGGGAAACCGGAGCACCCAGAGGAAACCCACGCGGACGCGGAGAGAACATGCAAACTCCGCACAGAAAGGCCCTCGCCGGCCACGGGGCTCGAACCCGGACCTTCTTGCTGTGAGGCGACAGCGCTAACCACTACACCACCGTGCCACCCATTGATCAAACTGTGAAAATGAAAAGTTTCTTCAAGGTTCCCCGTGAACTAATAAAAAAGAGTGAACGAACACAGGATTTCACAAAAAGACATCGAGAAAGGTGGCTTTTGAACCTCTCACTGAAATCGAAGGGAGCCGAGTCGAAGCATGCTCGAGTTTGCAGTGATCACTTGGTGAAAGGTTTGTATATCCCTCTCAGCTATGGCTTTAGTGTTTTCCAAGTACTTTTCTTGCTGTGTGTTATTTTATGGTACTTTTTTTTAGTCACGAAGCGCTAAAGTCCCCAGTTGTTTCTTTGTTTACTCCTCACTCCTCATAAAGTCCATATGCATGAAGGTCATGACAAAATTCTTCCCCAGCCATACAGTTACAATGCGCCATGATCACTTCTCCGTCTTGTTTAACTAAGATCCAGGTCTTTAAAGGGGTTTCTGATGATCTTTGTGAATGATTTACCTGAGAGTTAAGAGCCAACACAAGTGAGAATCAAGTGAACTGTTTGTTTACACTTCAACTTGCAACACTTCGTTGTAAAGACACAAACAAAAAGCTTTAAAAATAAAAAAACATACGTACACGGGCAAAAACAATACAGGATTCATTCGGCAGCGACGATACCGAGGTCCTTTACCCAGCTACATACAAAAACGTTGTAAGCCTCCATACTCTTCCACGCTTTCATCTGATTTACGGTGTAGAAGGACGTCTGCAACACCAGATAGTTTGAGATGTTAGGGAACTCGACTGAAGGGTAGTTTTCGAGATCGTATAACAAATCCTTCTTTCCCAGACTGTAGGGGTCGATTCTATTGCACATAGCAATCTTCTGAATATATCTAAAGCAAGCAGTGGCTTCGAGATTACGAGCATACTCTTATAAGTTATTGCTAGTTGTTTGCACTACAGCAGCCATTTAGACCACCAGCTATTTCACTTCCGGTAACACTGCTGAGAAAAGTCACGTGATTGAAACCCAGCAATTGGAACTGACAGATTTGTAAGATTTGTTCACTTTAACCTTCAGCTGTTCACTTATAGGTAGAGGTTTAATGATCCAATGATTTCAATCGATGCAATAATCATAAAGTTTATTACATCAGTATGCATGTAACGATTCACCCAATTCACGATATTGGATTCACGATTCGATTTTCCCAATGAAGAAAATTTTATTTCCTAAAAAAAATGCAACATTTATTTTTCTATTCTTTATCGACTTAAAATTTTCTTTTAAGTTGAAAAAAAACTTTTTTTCATTTTCTTAATAACCAACAATAATTATTTACCCACATTTTTAAATGTTTGAGTAAAATATAATAGCCTATTATCTAAAATATTCCTTTTATTAAAAATGAAAAATGTTAATAACGAATAGGCCTTTTCTCAATAAATTTTTATGAACCTTCCTAGTACCTCCAGTTGCTTCTCTTTTCTTTATCTTTCGGCAATCTGTAAAAAGTGAGCTCCAATTTATTGTGAAATCTATTTGTACAGTCAATCGCATGACATCTCTTTCCCATTTTAGATCTGTCTTTTGTGTTTTTTCACAGCATTAGAGTTGCGTTACTTCTGCCTACAGTGAAGTCATATGCATTCCCGCTATTGTACAACATTGCACCCTTGGCTGCCTAAACAACATAATTACAGCTAGGAAAAACTAAGATTACGCAGTCTGATGATAATCATCATTCATTTTTATTTTTTTTTATCGAATTGAAACGTCACATTTGTATTGCGATTTATTGTCGCATGATATATCGTGACCTGCCTAACTATTAGCAATTATTTACCAGTTATTCGCTGAAGGTGAAGTGAATATCGGTGAATAATAGCAGAGAAGAAGTCAAGGTTATTATTCACTGATATTCGCTCAGCCTGAGGCAGATAATTGTTTTAGTGTAAACACACAGGTGATATTTATTTTTTAAAAAAAATCGTATGAAGAAAATTTATTTTAAACTTCAAAAGCAACATGTAAATGTAATAATGGCGAGGCGCAGGCTTGTGTCACTTATCTATGCCTCTCACATAAAATATTTTTGTTTTGAAATTGATAAAATAAATCACAATTCCACTTTACCTTTGAATAGTTTTAGACCCAACTTCGTGGCATCTTTAGTGCTTTTAGGAACAGCATTTTTATTTTTTTCATAATCTGTAATTCTTCCCAACTTACATTGACAAAGCACTTGGCTGCCATTTTACCGAGTCACTCGAGGTGATTATCGAGAAATAGTCCAAATTTCTCAACCAATCAGCATGCACTGTTTCCTATAATCACCTCCATATTTACAACCCCGATTCCAAAAAAGTTGGGACAAAGTACAAATTGTAAATAAAAACGGAATGCAGTACTTTACAAATCTCAAAAACTGAGATTGTATTCACAATAGAACATAGACAACATATTAAATGTCGAAAGTGAGACATTTTGAAATTTCATGCCAAATATTGGCTCATTTGAAATTTCATGATAGCAACACATCTCAAAAAAGTTGGGACAGGGGCAATAAGAGGCTGGAAAAGTTAAAGGTACAAAAAAGGAACAGCTGGAGGACCAAATTGCAACTCATTAGGTCAATTGGCAATAGGTCATTAACATGACTGGATATAAAAAGAGCATCTTGGAGTGGCAGCGGCTCTCAGAAGTAAAGATGGGAAGAGGATCACCAATCCCCCTAATTCTGCGCTGACAAAAAGTGGAGCAATATCAGAAAGGAGTTCGACAGTGTAAAATTGCAAAGAGTTTGAACATATCATCATCTACAGTGCATAATATCATCAAAAGATTCAGACAATCTGGAAGAATCTCTGTGCGTAAGGGTCAAGGCCGGAAAACCATATTGGGTGCCCGTGATCTTCGGGCCATTAGATGGCACTGCATCACATACCGTACAGGCATGCTTCTGTATTGGAAATCACAAAATGGGCTCAGGAATATTTCCAGAGAACATTATCCGTGAACACAATTCACCGTGCCATCCGCCGTTGCAAGCTAAAACTCTATAGTTCAAAGAAGAAGCCGTATCTAAACATGATCCAGAAGCGCAGACGTCTTCTCTGGGCCAAGGCTCATTTAAAATGGACTGTGGCAAAGTGGAAAACTGTTCTGTGGTCAGACGAATCAAAATTTGAAGTTCTTTATGGAAATCAGGGACGCTGTGTCATTCGGACTAAAGAGGAGAAGGACGACCCAAGTTATCATCAGCGCTCAGTTCAGAAGCCTGCATCTCTGATGGCATGGGGTTGCATTAGTGCGTGTGGCATGGGCAGCTTACACATCTAGAAAGAAACCATCAATGCTGAAAGGTATATCCAGGTTCTAGAGCAACATATGCTCCCATTCAGACGACATCTCTTTCAGGGAAGACCTTGCATTTTCCAACATGACAATGCCAAACCACGTACTGCATCAATTACAGCATCATGGCTGTGTAGAAGAAGGGTCCGGGTACTGAACTGGCCAGCCTGCAGTCCAGAACTTTCACCCATAGAAAACATTTGGTGCATCATAAAACGGAAGATAACGACAAAAAAGACCTAAGACAGTTGAGCAACTAGAATCCTACATTAGACAAGAATGGGTTAACATTCCTATCCCTAAACTAGGGTTAGTAAAGAGAAAAGGGAATGTCTCACAGTGGTAAACATGGCCTTGCCCCAACTTTTTTGAGATGTGTTGTTGTCATGAAATTTAAAATCACCTAATTTTTCTCTTTAAATGATACATTTTCTCAGTTTAAACATTTGATATGTCATCTATGTTCTATTCTGAATAAAATATGGAATTTTGAAACTTCCGCATCATTGCATTCCGTTTTTATTTACAATTTGTACTTTGTCCCAACTTTTTTGGAATCGGGGTTGTATACTAAAATCATTTATTATTGAAAAAGGGCAAACAACTATAGTGTATAAGCTCATTCATGTTTTTAAACTAATGTGTGAATTATTTAAGTTACTTGCCTGTAACTTCTGATACTTTTAAAATTGTCATCATTCTCGGTAGGGCTAAAGTACCGTAGGTCACATATTGATCAGAGATACTAAACTGAAACATATTGTATCGAAGCAGATTCAAGTCGTTGCCTTCTGAATCAAAATCCTGTTGAATCATGTGGAAGCTGGAGGTTAAATTAAGATTCTGTCTCACTCTGATAATAGCTTCTTTCCAGTAAATTAATCTAAGTCAAAAAAAGGTTATTTGCACTTGATCAAAGCACATCTTAATGTGTGTTGCATCATTCACTTTTTCCTCCCCCTCAGCTATATGTGTGGCCTCTGCTAGAAACCCTGTTCTCCGAGGTGCTGACCAGAGACGAATGGTTGAAGCTGTTTGATAATGTTTTCTCCAATCATCCATCCTTCCTCCTGATGGCTGTAGTGGCCTATGTGACCTGCTGCAGAGCGCCGTTACTTCTCTGCACTCACAGGGATGACTTTGAGGTAATTTTAGCACGTTGGCTTGAGTAATAGTCGATTAGTTGCCTCAGTATTGTTTTCTCTGTGGGAAAAACACGTGTAATATAATGCTTCATAATTTCTCCTCTCACATTAGCAGATCTGGAGATATATTTGATTCAGCAGGTACAAATACCAAATGATCTGAAATGATGATAAATTCAGTTTAGCATGTTGAAATCAGACTGCCTGCAGTGCACTGTGCAGTAAATTTTTTTCAAATGTTAAATGGTGGTTTTTGAACCACTGGCTTCACCCATTCTGTTGTGCAATATTCACGCATTCTGAAAGTAATATTATTTGTCGTTGATTATAGATTACGGATTATCAGTGATGAGCAGCACATTTTGCACACTGCTGATGAAGTAATGTGTTCTTTGCCTCATTGTGGACTGTCATTTCTTTGCCCAATTCTTGTCGTTCCAATTTGACTCCTTTATCTATAACCTGGATCCACAGGATCACTGATCACTTATAATTGCTTGTTTTTGTTTTGCATAAAAGTCCTGGACAGCTAATGGGAAATGCTAGAACTGACACGCCTTGCACCAGCTATCATGCCACAATCAGAGTCACTTATTTTGCCCAGATGGCTCATTGAACAGTAACACAGGGCTGCCAGGTTTATCACGTTGATCACACTGCAATCATATGACATTTGACCTTTTGGCTTGTACCAGGCTTGTAGTACTTGAGTCCAGGGACTTGGACTCGAGTCCGTCTTGTGACTTGACTTGGACTCGTGCATTAACTGCATTCAGACTCATAAATGGGAGATGAGGACTCTGATTTTTTTCTTTATTTTTTTGTAACATGCCATAATAATTTGGCGTAAGATATTTATATCTACTTTCATTTTTATACTAATTTCATGCAAGAGTGTCACACCTGTGCGCCTTAGCTCGTCCATCAGATCGACTCTCAGGCCAAGTTTACATTAGACCGTATCTGTCTCGTTTTCTTCACGGATGCACTGTCCGTTTACATTAAAACGCCTGGAAACGCCGGGAAACGGGAATCCTCCAGGGTCCACGTATTCAATCCAGATCGTGTCTGATCCGGTGCTGTGTAAACATTGAGAATACGCGGATACGCTGTGCTGAGCTCTAGCTGGCGTCGTCATTGGACAACGTCACTGTGACATCCACCTTCCTGATTCGCTGGCATTGGTCATGTGACGCGACTGCTGAAAAACGGCGCGGACTTCCGCCTTGTATCACCTTTCATTAAAGAGTATAAAAGTATGAAAATACTGCAAATACTGATGCAAATACTGCCCATTGTGTACTTATGATGGTCTTTAGGCTTGCCATCCTTCCACTTGCAAGTGGTAAGTGACTTGCGCACAGCGGCTCAGTCCCGAATCACTGCTCGTGCACTACACTCGCGCGCTCTGTGAGCTGCGCAGGGCCGGAGTGCGCACCCTCCAGAGGGCACTCGCTGTTCAGGGCGGAGTGATTTGGAGCGCAGCCGCTGAGGAGGAAGCGATGAGCCGCACTGACACATTTCAACTTACGTGCCGAATTAGTCATGTGATTAGTGTATCCGTGTATTGGCGTTGCTGTGTGCGCGCGAATCGTGTATTGGCGTTGCTGTGTGCACGCTAATCGTTTTTAAAAACGTTAATCTGATGATTCGCTGATACGGTCTAATGTAAACCCCACCTCAGGCGCACTCTGTAAACGACTTACACCTGCACAAGATTAAGGCGCAATCAGCGCGCCTATATACAGACTGTGAAAGCACACTTACTTTGCGAAGTATTGAGTTGCGTTGCTGACACATTACCGAGCCTTATTGCCTTCCTTGTTTGTTTTCCTGTTTCTCATCTTTGATTGTGCCTCGCTCGACCTGTTGCCTGTTTCACTGTTTTACGATTTTGCCTGCTATTCTGGATTGTTTACCTGTCTTCACTTGTAACATGTAAACAACTTATCAGGTGTGAATTCAGAAAAGTGTATACAGTTGTGAAAATACACAGTTTTACATCCAGAGGTACAGCTGTGTTAATCAAACATGGTGCTCAAGGCCAGCTATAATTACAACACAGCTCAAAAAATGTGACTTGAGACACTGTGCAGTGAATAAACAGCATATTCATCAATTTTATTCTGGTTTTCCATGAATAGCAGGACTGAAGAAACACTTTTGTCTAAAACTGACAAGTTGCAAAATCATGACCTTTATTATAGACTATGATTTTAGCTAAAGTTACCCGTTTATAGAATACATGACTTATCTGTGTTTACACATCACTTGTGTATGCAGAGATAAAGTGTAAAACAAGGTCAGTGTGATGCCAGGCTTGAGTTTGGCATGGCTCCAAAGCGCCTCTGACACTGCTGGTGTGGCTCAAAATGCTTGTTTAAATGGAAACGTACAGTCTTCTCAAAAAGTATTGGAACAGTTTTTGCTCTAGCATGAACACTTTTTTGAGTTTGAGATCAAAAGATGAATATGAGATAATAGATCAGAATTTCATCTTTCATCCTTCAAGCAAGCTTGTAGTACTCGAGTCAGACTCGTGACTTCACTTGGACTTGAGCACTGATGACTTGGGCTCGTGCATTAACTGCATTCGGGTTCGTGAATTGGAGACGAGGACTCTGATTTTTTTCTTCACTTTTTGTAACATGCCATAATAATTTGGTACAAGATATTTATATCTATATTAATGTTTATACTAATTTTGTGCAAGAGAATGCACATTCACCTGTTCATACGTCATATTCAGGAACAAACTAACGTTAATGGCGCTAAAATACCTGGAGAGAACGCCCCTAGGATTGTCCACTTTGCTTATACAAACTTCTCGTGCAGTGAGGAAAAATGCACTGCTGTGTGTTCCATATGTAGAAGAACTATTGAGGAGACGATGGAGACAACCTCGAACTCCAATCGTCATTTGGTAAGGCCACTCAGAGAAGTAAATGACGCGCTATGTTCATTGCTCTGTTGATAGCGGGGCTTGCTTGCTGAGCGATGAACTAGCTAGAGTTAACCCTCTCTCATGTTATTTGCCCTGTTGATAGTGGGCGGGGCTCGCTGAGCGATGAACAAGCTTTTTATCTGTAGCCTGTTAACTAAAATGGGGCAGTCAAGCACAAGCAGTAACGTTAGTCCAACGCAGTAGCAAAGACGGTTTCACATAAAGGCAGCAACAGCCACCGTCAAATGGTGCAGGTGGAGTCTTGCTCTCGGACTCGACTTGAAATTTTCTTTAATGACTTGGACTTGACTCGAACTCGAGGTTTCGTGACTCGACTACAACACTGGCTTTTACAGTTTGTGTGAATGTTGGTAATGTACCTAAAGACTTGGTAAGTTTCAGTAAATACTGTTGGTTTGACAAGTGAGCGTTTAATTAGCTAATCTCACTACAGACTGCTGAGAATTTTCATGCGACTATGACGACAGGAGGGAAGCACTGACTGATTTTCTTTTGCTGACGGTTTGGATGTTCGCTTAAATACTTACCAAGGCTATGATTTATAATTTGAGTTCATTGTGTTGAATGAAATATCAAGCCAACTCCCACTGCTGGTGTCTTTTATTTATTTATTTATTTATCTCATCTCATCTCATATTATCTGTAGCCGCTGTATCCTGTTCTACAGGGTCGCAGGCAAGCTGGAGCCTATCCCAGCTGACTACGGGTGAAAGGCGGGGTACACCCTGGACAAGTCGCCAGGTCATCACAGGGCTGACACAGAGACACAGACAACCATTCACACTCACATTCACACCTACGGTCAATTTAGAGTCACCAGTTAACCTAACCTGCATGTCTTTGGACTGTGGGGGAAACCGGAGCACCCGGAGGAAACCCACGCGGACACGGGGAGAACATGCAAACTCCGCACAGAAAGGCCCTCGCCGGCCATGGGGCTCGAACCCGGACCTTCTTGCTGTGAGGTGACAGCGCTAACCACTACACCACCGTGCCGGCCTTATTTATTTATTTATTTAAACTCTCTCTCCCGTTACAGTACTTCTTCCATCATCGTAACAATATTGACTTGAGTGCTATGCTAAAGGAGACATATCGGTTGATGGAGCTGACCCCAGCAGACCTGCACCCGAGTTCCATGCTGAATGACTTTGAGCCTCTGACGCCTGGTCAGTATCCAATCTTCAATAAGTACCCCACGTTCATAGTGGAGTACCAGTGCCAGGAGCGGGAGCGAATCCGCCAGCAAGAAGTGGAATATCTCCGGGAGAGGTGGGAACTTCTGCTTTTCTTTCCAGAGCCACACAAGATTAAATAAACTACAGTAGATCGAGAACATGTGTTGCATTTATTCCGTCATCAGCACTCAGATATTGGTAATGTTTTTTTGTGTGGAACAGTTAAAATACTTAAATGTATATTGTGTCAGCACTGATTGATTTAAAAACTGAATTTCCAAAACTTAAAACACAGTCCAGCTAGTGAGCTTTAGTTTTGAGAATTTTGTCTTCATCAGTGTTTAAAAATAAAAATGATGTGTTCGTAGCCATTGCTTCATGTGCATGTGTGTGTATGCATCTGGGTGCAAGCAGACAGGCGCTTCAGGAGCTACGTGCTGAGGCAGTGAGACAGCAGGCTGAGGATGAAGCCTGGTACACACAACAGGAGCTGCTCCAGCAGGCTGAGGAACAACGTCGAAGGATCCTGCAAGAGGAAGAGAACAAACTCGCCCGTCAGAGAACCAGGTCTCTCTTTTCTCTCTTTTTTTAAATTTATTTCCCTTTGAATTGGTCTGAATTACAATTTTTATTTTTGTCTTATGTAATTGAATCTGTCTGAAAGTCCTGTGACATCATGTGAGACATACTGGATGAAATACAGCATTACATTTAATAAAACATACTTGCAAAAGTAAATCCATATCATTAGCTACCTGCTGTTGAACTAGCATACACAGAGAAATATCAACATGTAAATCAATATCTGACTTCAAAAGCTTACTGCAGACTAACAGTAGGATACACAGAAATATGTTAAGATTTCGGTAGGTTTTTTTTTTTTTTTCATTTTTTTAGATTTTTTTTTTAACAGAATCCTTGGGTTTTTGTACAACCCCAATTCCAAAAAAGTTGGGACAAAGTATAAATTGTAAATAAGAACGGAATGCAATGATGTGGAAGTTTCAAAATTCCACATTTTATTCAGAATAGAACATAGATGACATATCAAATGTTTAAACTGAGAAAATGTATCATTTAAAGAGAAAAATTAGGTGATTTTAAATTTCATGACAACAACACATCTCAAAGTTGGGACAAGGCCATGTTTACCACTGTGAGACATCCCCTTTTCTCTTTACAACAGTCTGTAAACGTCTGGGGACTGAGGAGACAAGTTGCTCAAGTTTAGGGATAGGAATGTTAACCCATTCTTGTCTAATGTAGGATTCTAGTTGCTCAACTGTCTTAGGTCTTTTTTGTTGTATCTTCCATTTTATGATGCGCCAAATGTTTTCTATGGGTGAAAGATCTGGACTGCAGGCTGGCCAGTTCAGTACCCGGACCCTTCTTCTACACAGCCATGATGCTGTAATTGGTGCAGTATGTGGTTTGGCATTGTCATGTTGGAAAATGCAAGGTCTTCCCTGAAAGAGACGTCGTCTGGATGGGAGCATATGTTGCTCTAGAACCTGGATATACCTTTCAGCATTGATGGTGTCTTTCCAGATGTGTAAGCTGCCCATGCCACACGCACTAATGCAACCCCATACCATCAGAGATGCAGGCTTCTGAACTGAGTGCTGATAACAACTTGGGTTGTCCTTCTCCTCCTTAGTCCGAATGACACGGTGTCCCTGATTTCCATAAAGAACTTCAAATTTTGATTCGTCTGACCACAGAACAGTTTTCCACTTTGCCACAGTCCATTTTAAATGAGCCTTGGCCCAGAGAAGATGTCTGCACTTCTGGATCATGTTTAGATACGGCTTCTTCTTTGTACTATAGAGTTTTAGCTTGCAACGGCGGATGGCACGGTGGATAATGTTCTCTGGAAATATTCTTGAGCCCATTTTGTGATTTCCAATACAGAAGCATGCCTGTACGGTATGTGATGCAGTGCCGACTAAGGGCCCGAAGATCACGGGCACCCAGTATGGTTTTCCGGCCCTGACCCTTACGCACAGAGATTCTTCCAGACTCTCTGAATCTTCTGATGATATTATGCACTGTAGATGATGATATGTTCAAACTCTTTGCAATTTTACACTGTCGAACTCCTTTCTGATATTGCTCCACTATTTGTCGGCGCAGAATTAGGGGGATTGGTGATCCTCTTCCCATCTTTACTTCTGAGAGCCGCTGCCACTCCAAGATGCTCTTTTTATACCCAGTCATGTTAATGACCTATTGCCAATTGACCTAATGAGTTGCAATTTGGTCCTCCAGCTGTTCCTTTTTTGTACCTTTAACTTTTCCAGCCTCTTATTGCCCCTGTCCCAACTTTTCTGAGATGTGTTGCTGTCATGAAATTTCAAATGAGCCAATATTTGGCATGAAATTTCAAAATGTCTCACTTTTGACATTTGATATGTTGTCTATGTTCTATTGTGAATACAATATCAGTTTTTGAGATTTGTAAATTATTGCATTCCATTTTTATTTACAATTTGTACTTTGTCCCAACTTTTTTGGAATTGGGGTTGTACAAATATTGTGTCCTACAATTAATTCCAGATAGATTCAACTGAATTTTTGGGTCATTTGTTCTCCACATAATAACAGGTTTTTAGAAAAAAAATTTCATGAAGTCTGTAATTTAGCCACTCCAGCATTGTCTTAGCTATAATATTGCAGGTGGTTGTCATGCTGAAATTTGAACCTTCACCCAAGTCTGAGGACGTATGCATTCTGGAGCAGATTTTCTTCAAGGATCTCTTTGTATTGTGTTCATGCTGCCACCACCGTGCTTCACTATAGGGATTATATTAGGCAAATGATGAGCAGTGTCTGGTTTTCTCCAGAAGTAGCCCAAAGAGTTCAGTGTTTATGGGATCAGAACAGAGAATCTTTTTCCTTATTCTCTCAGAGTCAATGAAGTGCCTCACATCTGCCTTTTACTCAGTAGTGGCTTCTGTCTTGCCGCTATACCATAACGACCTGATTTTATGTAATAGAATAGAATGCCTTTATTGTCACTATACCCATGTACAATGAGATTAAAAGCAACTCCAATAACAGTGCAAACAGCGTGTAGAGAGGGGGGAAAAAATAATAATCTCATCTCATTATCTCTAGCCGCTTTATCCTGTTCTACAGGGTCGCAGGCAAGCTGGAGCCTATCCCAGCTGACTACGGGCGAAAGGCGGGGTACACCCTGGACAAGTCGCCAGGTCATCACAGGGCTGACACACAGACAACCATTCACACTCACATTCACACCTACGGTCAATTTAGAGTCACCAGTTAACCTAACCTGCATGTCTTTGGACTGTGGGGGAAACCGGAGCACCCGGAGGAAACCCACGCGGATGACGGGGAGAACATGCAAACTCTGCACAGAAAGGCCCTCGCCGGCCACGGGGCTCGAACCCGGACCTTCTTGCTGTGAGGCGACAGCGCTAACCACTACACCACCGTGCCACCCCAAAAATGATAATAATAATAATAAATAAATTTAAAAAAAAAAGTGAGGGTGTAAGGTGCACAGTCCTGAGGCATATGTGTTGTGTTTCATATTATGGAGTGAGGTATTGCACATTATAAAGTATTGCACAGGGTGTAAGGTGCACAGTCCTGAGGCGTATGTGTTGTGTTTCACATTATGGAATGAGGTATTGCATATTATAAGTATTGCACAAGAGAGTCATATTATAAAGTATTGCACATTATAAATTATTTCACGAAGAGAGTCACATTATAAAATAAAGTATTGCACAGGGGGGGTTAGACTATAAAGTCAGAGCATATTCGAGTTCAGGGTGGTTATGGCTTTTGGAAAGAAGCTGTTTTTGAATATATTTGTTTTTGTCCTGATGCACCTGTAGCGCCTCCCTGAGGGCAACAGGTCAAACAGATCAAAGCCATTGTGGGAGTTGTCCTTGATAATGTTCTTAGCTCTGCTAAGGCAGCGGGAGGTGTAAATGTCCATCAGGGAGGGGAGAGGGCAGCCAATGATCTTCTGTGCTGCCTTTACTACTCTCTGGAGCCTCTCCCTGTCTGCAGCAGTGCAGCTGCCGTACCATACTGTGATACAGTACGTCAGCAGGCTCTCGATGGATGAGCGGTAGAAGGTCAGTAACAGGTTGGAGCTCAGGTTGTGCTTCCTGAGGACTCTCAGGAAATGTAGCTGCTGCTGAGCCTTCTTAATGACTGCTGTAATGTTCTCTGACCAGGAGATGTTGGCGGAGATGAGGACGCCGAGAAACTGGAAGGTGTGGACCCTCTCCACATACTCGTTGTTTATGTAAAGGGGGGCTAGGTCGGTGCTGCGCTTCCTGAAGTCAACGATAAGCTCTTTGGTTTTCTTGATGTTCAGAGCGAGGTTATTCTCTGAACACCAGGCTGCCAACTTCAGGACCTCCTCTCTGTAGGCTTCCTTGTCTCCCTTTGAGATGAGTCCGACCACTGTGGTGTCGTCAGCAAACTTGACGATAAGGTTGTTGTTGTGGGCCGAACTACAGTCGTGGGTGTAGAGGCAGTACAGGAGGGGCCTCAGCACACAGCCCTGTGGAGAGCTGGTGCTCAACGTGCGGGTGGAGGAGAAGTGGGGGCCCAGTCTCACAGTCTGGGGCCGGTTGGTAAGAAAGTCCTTTATCCAGGCACATGTGAGAGGGGGGAGGCTGAGAGTGTCCAGTTTTCTGATAAGGATGTCCGGGATTATTGTGTTGAAAGCTGAACTGTAATCCACAAAGAGTATGCGGACGTAGCTCTGCTGCTGCTCCAGGTGGTTCAGCGCAGAGTGGAGAGCTACGGTGATAGCATCCTCTGTGGATCTATTCGCGCGATATGCGAACTGGTAGGGGTCGAAGTCTGGGGGGAGGTGGTCCTTGATGTGCTGAAGAACTAGTCTCTTGAAGCACTTCATGATTACCAGGGTGAGGGCCACAGGACGGTAATCTTTCAGGCTGGTGACGGGAGACTTCTTCAGCACTGGGATTATTGTAGCTGATTTTAGGCAGGGCGGGATGACTGCCTGAGCCAGGGAGAGGTTAAAGATCCTGGTGAAGGTAGGGGCAAGCTGGTGGGCGCACGCTCTGAGCACCTTACCAGGTACACCATCTGGGCCGGCAGCTTTCTTGGGGTTCACTGTCAGGAGCACCCATCTGACATCATGCTCCTGTACAGTGAATGGAGTGGTGTAGGACTGCAAATCAGAAAAAGTTGGGATGGGATGGAAAATGCAAATAAAAAAAAAAAGAAAGCAGTGATTTTCTAAATTTATTTTGACTTGCATTTCATTGCAGACAGTACGAACCCAAGATATTTAATGTTTTATCTGGTCAACTACATTTCTTTTGTTCATATACGTTGGTTCTATGTTTCAGGCCTGCAACGCATTCCAAAAAAGTTGGAACGGGGCAATTTAGAGCTAATAATGAGGTAAAACAGTTAAATAATGATGTGATTTGCAATAGGTGACTAATCATGACTTGATACAAAATCAGTATCCAGGGAAGGCCTAGTCTTTGTGGAGCAAAGATGGGCCGAGGATCTCCAGTTTGTCAACAAATGCATGAGAAAATTATTGAAATGTTTTAAAAACAATGTTCCTTCAAGAAAGATATTAATGGATTTGGAGATTTCAACCTCTAAACTGAACACCCGTGATGTCCGATCCCTCAGACAGCACTGCATCAAGAACTGTCATTCATCTATAGCTGATATAACTGCATGAGCTTGAGATTACAATAGAGTTGCATCCACAATTGGCGGTTAAAACTTGCAAGGAAGCCTTATTTTAACTGTGTCCAGAAGCGCCGTCAACTTCTCTGGACTCGGAGACATCTGGGATGGACCATCATACAGTGGAAACATGTAATGTCAGATGAATCAACATTTCCAGGTCTTTTTTTTTTTATAAGAAATGGACACTGTGTGCTCCAGACCAAAGACAAAAAGGACCATCCAGACTGTTACAAGCAACAGGTCCAAAATCCAGGGTTTGTCATGGTATGTGGTTGTGTCAGTGCCCTTGGCAAAGGTAACTTGCATTTCTGTGATGGCAGCATTAATGCAGAAAAGTACACTGAGATTTTGGAGCGACATGCGCTGCCTTCAAGGCGACGTTTTTTCAAGGGACGCCCATGCATATTTCAACAAGACAACGTAAAAACCACATTCTGCACACATTACAAAGGCTTGGCTGTGGAAGAAGAGTGCGCCTGTCCCCTCTGTCTCCAATAGGGAATGTGTGGCAAGTTTTGAAATGAAAAGTAAGACGATGACCCTGTACTGATGCACACCTGAAGAATGGTACAAATAACACCGGAAAAGCTTTATGACTTGGTGTTTTCAGTTCCTACGTGTCTTTTAAATGTTGTGAGAAGGAATAGCAACATTATAAAGTGGTAAATGCTTTACTGTCCTAGCTTTTTTGAAATGTGTTGCAAGAATCAAAATTGAAATGAAATAAGTTTACTTTGAAACAAAAAAAAATCATGAGGTAAAACGTCAAATAATGTGCAGTTGTATTGTTTTGAGTGCAATACAGGTCAAAGATTATTTACAAATCATTGTTCTTGGTTTTAATTTCAATTTTAACATACCGTCCCAACTTTTTCTGATTTGGGGTTGTAGTGTGTGTATATATATATATATATATATATATATATATATATATATATATATATGTGTGTGTGTGTGTGTGTGTGTGTGTGTGCGTGCGTGCAAGCAAACTGACTTTGTGCCATGTGCAGGTTGGCAGCTATGAAACGAGAGTTAAAGGTGAAAGAGCTCGCATTGCTTGATGCTGCCAGGATGCGTTTCCTCAAACACCAACAGAATCAGCGCAAGATGGAGCTCAGTCGGCTGGACGATGAGATCCAGAGAAAGGTTCCCTACTTGTTTGTTTTACTTTTCTGTCTTCAGTGACATTATTAGGGATATGAATGCCTTTTTAGGTTTAAAAAAAAAAAAAGAAGAGACGGACATTTCATTATTCTTGCAGTACAAGCCTTATGGTGCTTGTGCTAAGTGTGCATGCTTTCTTCAGATGGCATTGCGAGAGCAGGAGACTGCTATGGCTGTGCAAGATATGGAAGTAAGACAGATGGAGCTGGATGCACAAAGAAGATTGTTTGAGCAGGTCAGTTCCTGTCATAACCAGAACATTGATGATAAACATTGAGCCAAAAAAAATCTTTTGATTATTATAATTATTATTATGTCAAATCTATTGCCAAAATCCTGAGCAGTCCAGTCCTGATGTCCTTGTGAAATTTACAGCTTATATGTAGCTAGATGGTATTTTAGAGCTATGCAAGTGCTTCTCTTTTCAAAATATCATAGTATCAACTCCATTTATTAATAACTCTAGCTCATTTTTTAATAAAATGAACAAAATATAAATCGCACAAGTGCTAGCTTGGGATTATAGAAATTCACGTTATTTTTTTCAAAAACATACATAGTTTACTTTGTTTTTTGTGAAAACTCTTTAAGGGTGTTAATTATGGTCTTGAGAGAAAATACTACTCTGCCCTGCCAAAAAACAAAAAAGGTTTCATACACTAATATTCCTTCGGATGCCTTTAGCTTTGATTACGGTGGGCAGTTGCCATGGCTTTGTTTCAACAACCTTATGCAAGATCACAGCATTTGTTTCCATGTAAAACTCCTCCAATTCCAGAAAAGCAAATAAAAATATTGTGTAAAACATTCATGAAAACAGAATGTGATGATTTTCAAGTCCTTTTTGGCCTATATTCCATTGAATACAACAGGAAGACAAGATATTTAATGTTCAAACTGATCAACTTTTTTTTTTTTTGTAAATATACGCTCATTCTGAATTTGATGCCTGCAACACATTGCATAAAAGTTAGGACAGGGCCATGTTTAGCATTGTGTTATATCACCTTTTCTTTGAACAACACTCAGTAAGCTTTTGGAAACTGAGGACACTAACTGTTGAACTTTTGAAAGTGAAATTCTTTCCCATTCTAACTTTATGTACGACTTCTGTTGCTCAACAGTCCAGAGTCTCCGTTGTTGCGTTTTGCACTTCACAATACGCCACACATTTTCAATAGAAGGCAGGCAGGCCAGTTTAGCACCTGCACTCTTTCTGCAAAGCCATACTGTTGTAACACATGCAGAATGTGTCTTGGCATTGTCTTGCTGGAATAAGCAGGGAAGTTCCTGAAAAAGACATTGTCTGGATGGTAGCATGTTGCTCCCCAACCTGTATGTCCTTTTTAGCATTAATGGTGCCTTCACAGATGTGCAGGTTACCCGTGCCATGGGCATTAACACTACCATACCATCACGGATGCTGGCATTTGAACTTTGTGCTGGTAACAGTTTGGATTTTCCTTTTCCTCTTGAGCCCGGAGGGCACAAAGTACATGATTTCAAAAAAACATTCAAAATGTGGACTTGTCAGACCACAACACACTTTTCCACTTTGCATCAGTCTATCTTAGATGAGCTCAGGCCCATAGAATTTGGTGGCATTTCTGGATGTTGTTGAGATATGGCTTTCGGTTTTGCATGGTACATGCAGCAATGAACTGTTTACTGACGAAGGTTTTCCGAAGTGTTCCCGAGCCCATGTAGTAATATCCTTTATACAATCATGTCAGTTTTTAATGCGGTGCAAACTGAAGGATTGAAGGTCACGGGCATTCAGTGTTAATTTTCTGCTTTGCCCCTTATGTGCAGAGATTTCTCTGGATTCTCTGAGCCTTTCAATTATGTTCATGATTGTCGATGATGAAATCCCTAAACACCTGCAATTGTACATTGAGAAACATTGTTCTCAAACTGTTGCACTATTTGCCCATGCAGTTTTCACAAAGTGGTGAGCCCCGCCCCATCCTTGCTTATGAACAACTGAGCCTTTTCAATAACCAGTTAACCTGTTTACCAGTAGAATGTTCTAAACAGGGGTTTTTGTTTTGTTTGTTTTAAAAGCATTCCACAACTTTCCCAGTCTTTTGTTGCCCATCCCACCTTTTTTGGAACGTGTTGCAAACATCAACTTCTGACTGTATATTTACAAAATCAATGACGTTTCAGTTTGAACATCATTAAATAGCTTGTCTTTGTTTTGTATTCAATTGAATATAGCCTGAAAAGGATTTGCCGATCATTGTATTCTGTTTTTATTTATGTTTTACGCAGCATCCCAACTATTTGAGATTGTAGACTTGCATTAATTTTTCAGAGATCTTGTCTTGATGACGGGAGAGTTGAACCACTCTGTAAAGTCTTCTTTAGCACATCCTAAAGACTTTCAATGGGGTTAAGGTCAGGTGGCCAATTCATGTGTGAAAATGAATTTTCATGCTTCCTGAACCACTCTTTCACAATTTAAGCCCTAATTTTATGTCATTAGGGAGGAAAAAAATCCGTTGATGGGATAACCTGGTCGTTTAGTACATTCAGTTCGTCAGCTAACTTCATTTTATTGCCCCATAATGTTGCTGAGCTTTGACCTGACCAACTGAAGCAACCCCAGATCATAACACTACCTCCAGAGGCTTGTACAGTGGCCACTATGCATGATAGGTGCATCGCTTCATGCACCACCCATCATATCCTGACGCACTCAGGAATAGGGTAAATCTGGACTTGTCAAACCACATGACCTTTCCCCCATGGCTGTAGAGTCCAATTTTTATGCTTCCGAGCAAATTGAAGCCTTTTCTCTTGATTAGTCTCACTAACAAGTAGTTTTCTTATGACAACACAGCTGTTTAGTCCCAATCCTTTGATTTCTCGTCACATTTTGTGTGTGTGGAAATGTTCTTACTTTCACTATTAAACAGCCGTGAGTTCTACATTACCTTATATTACACAGACGCTCTTATCCAGAGCGACGTACAACGTACCCAGAGCAGCCCAGGGAGTTGGAGGTTATGTGCATTGCTCAAGGCCACTTTAGCTATTCCTGCTAGTCCAGGGAATGAAACTGGCAACCTTTTGATCCCAAAGCTGCTTCTCTAACCAGGGCCATGGCTTCCCCTTTAAAAGGATTAAAAGAGAATTGTTGCCAGCTGAAACATATTAATCACTGCAGTAATTATTCACTCAAATCTCTTAAGGATTTGCTTATTTAAATCCCAAATAGCAACTTTTTTTGGCCAGACAGTGTATTAGAAAACTTTTTATGATGGTGTTTTTGTTAGAGAAATAGTATGTTCTCTTTTTAGAAAATGTAGATCATTTTATACAACGATTCTATTGAAGGGTTCCAGTAATTCTGGAGTTTACCTAATTGTCTCTTCTAAAGTTCTGGTGATTTCAGGACAATTCTTAATATAAAAACTTGAGATGTGTTTTTAATACTACTACTTAATCATAAATTTGTGTAGGTCTTCACTTTTCACTGTTTTAGTTTGATAAAGCAGTTTTGCTTTTCATATTTTCCCAGCAATTGGCTAAAGAACAAGAACGTGTGAGCAAAGAAGTGAAAACAGAAGTGGATGCCTGGCGAAGAAGAGCTGAGATGGAAGACTCTGCCTTTCATAACCTCCTTCAGACAGACGGTGATCTCGGCCAGGAAACCAGAAGGGTGCATACCAGTCTTCACTGATCAGAGAGAGTGTGATCAAAAGAGCTTGAAATTAGAGCGAGGCTTTTTCATTGAAAGAATTGTTAAATATGTTGTGCATTACATTACATGATATTTAGCAGACGTGCTTATCCAGAGGGATGTACAACAAGTGCAAAAATCAGATACACAAAGTGCTGAACTTCTAGACAAGAAAGTTCTAGTGCCAACTGAACAAGTGATGGTAATACCTAGTGTAATATGCTGTTGAAATACCAATACTCAAACAGCCAAGAAACAAACCAACCATATAAAGTACAACTAAATAGAGAACACAAAACAGCTAACCCCAGGCTAGACAGTATACAGCCTGGGTTGGTCTAGGCCAAAATGCAGTAACACAGTGGGCAGGGAAGCAGGTGAGAAGTGCAGCATGAACAGGTGGTGAGTCTTCAGTCTGCGCTTGAAGGTGGTCAGGGAGTCAGCAGTTCTGACCTTAATGGGAAGGTCATTCCACCAATGGGGAACCAGGACAGACAGCAGTCTTGAGTGGGCTGGGCAGGAGTGGAGAGGAGAAGGGACTAGGCGACCAGTAGTAGCAGAGTGTAAGGATCTGGCTGGAGTGTAGGGGTGTCTCAGACTCTGGAGGTATGCTGGCCCTAACCCTTTGAGAGTCTGGTAAGCTAGCACCAGTGTCTTAAATTTGATGCAAGCTGTGATAGGTAGCCAGTGCAGGTAGGCAAACAGAGGGGTGACATGGGAAACACGAGGGTGGTTGTAGGCCAGGCGAGCTGTAGCGTTCTGGATGAGCTGTGGGGGTCTGACGGCAGAAGCTGGAAGGCCAGCAAGGAGAGAGTTGCAGTAGTCCAAGTGGGAGAGGATCAGTGCTTGGACCAGAAGCTGAGTAGAGTAGATGGTAAGAAAAGGGCAGATCCTTGGGATGTTGTAGAGGAGGAATCTACACGTCCTGGTCATTGCAGCGATGTTCGCTGAGGAGGAGAGTTTGTTGTTGAACACGACCCCTAGGTTCTTTGCACTGGGTGAAGGAGACCTAGAGATGTCCCCCAGGGAGATGACAATGTCCGGGGTGGAGAGGATGGAGCAGGAATGTAGATTACCTCTTTCTTACTTGGGTTGAGCTTCAGGTGATGGTTGTCCCTCTGGATTTCACACAGGCAAGCAGAGATGCGAGCGGAGAGCTGTGTGTGAGAAGGAGGAAAAGAGAGAAACAGTTGGGTGTCATCAGCATAGCAGTGGTAGGATAGATCATGAGCAGAGATAATCAGGCCAAGAGACTGGGTGTAGAGGGAGAAGAGAAGCGGACCAAGGACTGAACCTTAAGGGACACCAGTGGTAAGTGGGCGTGGTGCTGATACAGTCCCAGACTAGGTAACCAGAGATGTAGGACTTTGAACCAGTCTAGGGCTGTCTTGCAGATCCCTAGAGCTAATAAGGATGATAGGAGCATGGGGTAATCAACAGTGTCAAATGCAGCAGAAAGCTTAAGGAGAATCAGGACCGAGTAGAGGAAAAGCAGCATGTGCTGCATGAAGCGTGCCTCACTGACTGAGAGGAGTGCAGTCTCGGTTGAGTGTCCGGCTCGGAAGCCGGACTGGTGAGAATCCAGGAGGTTGTTCTGAGAGAGAAAAGAGGAGAGTTGGTTAGCAACGGCACGTTCAAGCGTCTTTGACAGGAAGGGGAGAAGAGAAACAGGGCAGTAGTTCTGGATGACAGAGGGGTCTAAGGTGGTGTGTTGTTTTTGTTTGTTTGTTTTTTGTTTTTTAAGCAGAGGAGTGATGTGGGCCCGTTTGAAGCTGGAGGAAAAGTATCTGAAGGACAAGGAAGAGTTGACAAGGGAGGTGATAAATGGCAGGATATCAGGAGTGATGGTCTGGAGGAGAGATGAGGGGTTAGGGTCAAGGGCATAGATTGTCAGATGGTGAGAGAGCAGGATCTGGGAGACATTTTGAAGTGGAAAGAGGGGAAAAAGCAGAGAGCAAGGGGGAAGATACTAGGAGGGGGTGGGATGGGGAGGCAGGTGTGATGGAGTTGTGGATGGCTATGGTCTTTTCCTCAAAAAAGACCACAAAGTCCTCTGCACTGATGGAGGACTGAGGTGCGGCTGGTGGAGAGTTGAGGAGAGAAGAGAAAACAGCAAACAGTTGATGAGGGTTAGAGATGGAGGTGTGAATTTTGGAGTGATAAAACTTTATCTTGGCTGATTTGAGTGAGACTGTGAACTCCGCAAGGAGAGACTGGTAGCTGGACAGGTTGGCAGTGGCCCTGGATTTTCTCCACTTCCTCTCTGCTGCATGTAGACCGATTCTGTAGGAGCAAAGTGTTTCAGACATCCAGGGACTAGGAGGGGAAGATCTTGCTGGCCTGGAGACAAGAGGAGATAATGTGTCCAGTGATGATGAGAGAGAGGAGACCAGGGAGGATGCAGCAGATTCAGTGGGGAGACTGGCAAAGGATTCAAGCGGGGGGAGGGAAGAGAGAGGGAGTGGTGGTTATGACAGACTGTAACAGTGGGGGTAGGAGGGGGGATAATGGGTGGAGAGGAAGAGGGAGCAAGAATGAAATGAAGTGGTGGTCTGACAGATGGAGAGGGGTAACTGTGAGATCTGAGGCAAAGCAATCTGTGAGGAAGACCAGGTCGAGAAGGTTGCCAGCTTTATGGGTTGGAGGAGAGTGCAGAGGGAGAGATCAAAGGAGTAGAGTAGGGAAAGGAAGGCAGTGGAGTGGGAGGCTTCTAGGTGGAGGTTGAAGTCTCCCAGGAGCATCAGTGGGGTGCTGGCTTCTGGGAAGGAGCTGAGTAGGATGTCCAGTTCATCAAAGAAACATCCCACAGGGCCAGGAGGGCGATAAACAACAATGACAAAAAGGTTAATAGGAGAAGAGACTGAACCAGAATAAAATTCAAAGAAGGAGATGGAAATGTGGAAGAGGTGAGAACTTCCATGACTGAGACGTCAACAAATCAGTGCCACCACCACGACAACCAGACAGGCAAGGGGTGTGAGAGAAGGAGGTGGAGAAGGCTGCAGGTGCTATGCTGTTCTCAGGTAAAATCCAGGTCTCTGTCAGTGCAAGGATGTGGAAGGACAGAAGGGAGGCATAGGCAGAGATGAAATCAGTCTTCCTTGTAGCAGACTGGCAGTTCCATAGTCCAGCAGTGATCCAGAAGGTGTCAGTAGAGGTAGCTGAAGGGTAGATGAGATTGGAGAGACATCGTCCTCGAGGGGAGCCATAACAGTGGAAGCGCCTTGTGTGTGAGACCACAAACAGGAATAGTGTCGAGACACATAATGGGAGATGTAGGAGAAGGGGGGAGATTTTGGGAAGGAGCGTCACTCGAAACCACACTAAGGCTACATCCACACGACAACGGCAACGAGATGTTATTTAAAAAAATATCGCGTCCACATGGGCAACGATCAGTAAAATATCAGGTCCATATGGCAACGCAACGCTTGCTGAAAACGATGCAATACACATGCCACACCTCTAGGGGCGCTGTAAGACGGTCCCTTCGGAGACACCAGAACAATAGAAGAAGTAAGGACGCATGCGCATAAACTATTATGCGCGAGACTTCATATTAGCCACAAAGTCAGAAAAATCTGTTTGTAAAATTACATTATAATGACCAAATACAATGAAAAGTATTTTTCCAGTCTCACCTGTGAAAGGTAATCCCATGTGATCTCGTTTGGACAGCAAACCTGTTGGTACAGTTAAACGCAGCACATGAATGAGGCATCTTTATTCTCTGCTTTGATCCATCCAATATGGCGGCGAGGATGACGTATGATTCTACGCGGAAGGCAGCGTCTTTAATGTTCCGGAATAAATTGAATGCTACACGTTGATGGATTAATTTGTTCTTCTACGCCCTTTTTGAGGAATGTATTGTAGGACTTAAACCAACATCTGAAGAGGTGAGGTCGCTCCTTTTTTTCCCTATTTTTGCTGGCGGGATTGACTCTGCCCTAGGGGCTATTCTCGCTCTCTCTCTCTCTCTCTCTCTCTCTCTCTCTCTCTCTCTCTCTCTCGCTCTCTTTTTGCACCATTACACAATAAATATTCACAGTGAAAATATTTTATAAGCGCGTTTCATGAACCAAGTTATAGGATTTGTTGACAACTCGCATCGAGATCGTTACACTTCTACCCAGCGTGAAGCACATGTGCTTGTGACGTCATCGTAAACAAATCCGTTCTACTCATCCAGACGACTTCGCAACGGCAACGTTGCCAGATCTTTCCACTCTGGGACCCGTTCTCAAAAGATTGCGTTTTGGGGCACCCAAAACGCCGGTGCCGTGTGGACGCCAGGCCTAAACGATAAACAATTGTATCGGATTCACCTGAATCCATTGCCGTGTGGACAGGGCCTAAAAGCCCAGCTAATTAGCAAATGAAAAACGGCTGATTGCTTGCGCAATCGAAACTGATGGGTGAATCCTGTCTAGTAGCAAAGCTGATGTAAACACAAGGAGTAGCACATGCCTAACAAGCAGCAGATAAGCAGAGTATTCAACAGGTACAAGCAGCAGAAAAACACAGAAAACTTGGCCTCCTCTAGAAGTAATCCGAAGCTCCAGTAGCCAACGACGAATGTACTCAACATGCTTTTATACTTGCATTTTGAGTAGCTACTGGAGTATTACAATATGAAGACAGTCCTCTCTTGTACTGTAGGTGCTGGAGGAGTCTCTAGCAGAAGTGGGACAACTGGATGTGGATGCTGAATGGCAGACAGAAGTGATCGGGCGATTAAAGATGGCAGAGGAAGAGCAGGAGAAGCAGAGACAGCAGCTGGCCAAACTGAGCCGTGAAACCCATGCCAAGGAAGAGCAGCTTGTTCAGATGATGATGGAAGTGGAGGGCAAGCATGTAAGGCAATTACTTTAGGCATGTTTGTAGGTTTGTTGCCTCTGTAGAATTATGGTGTATAATGAGGGAGATTATAGTGTAAAAGGCTAGTAAATGGTAATTCTCAGAAGGAAAAGTATATTTTTTTATATTTGATGTTTCAAAAACCAAAAAAAATGTATTTGAATACTTCATCTTAAAAGATAATTCAGCATAATTTACTTGTCATGAAGTTTAAAAAGGGTCATGTATATTTAGTATTTTAAAGACATTGAAAGACAATTACTGTACTTATAGGAATCATCATCATGATGTGTCTGTTATCCAAACTACCAATGAAACCACATCTATTGTTCTATGTGTCTTATTATGTATTTTCTTTTCACCTCATCACCAACAGGTATATCCCCCAGCTAGGATTACAAATTAGCTTGTGAAAGTTGATCTAACTAGGATTCAATAGAAGTGCTGCAGGAGACTGTACAAATAAAGTAAAATACAGTAGGCTACAGGATCTGTCTGGCAAAGGTCGGTGTTTCTAATTTTTACTCGTAGTAGGGTACAATTGCTGGGTTGCATCTGACGTCATATCCACCTCATTAAGCTACAGTACAGCTCGCGATGCATTGCGATGGGTTATCAATGAAAATGAGGCATTTTGATGGCGATATACACATGAGCTAAAAGTTGTGGTCACTCAGTAGGTGGACACTTGACTGTCATGCCTTTGCGTGCTTGAGTGTGGTGCAACTCGAGTGGCCACGCACGGGACCCAGTCATTATAGGAAACGCCTAACGCTGATTTGTGTGCAATCAGCCGTGCAGATACGGAAGCTGTTTTCACAGAGGCTTTGCAAAGCATTATTATCACGGTCGTGTTTGTTTATAGCCATGTTTATGGCACTATTTTATGATTCTGCTTTTGTAAAAAACACTTGGAAGATGCTCTGGACACTTAAGCATTTATGGCTGAGGACTACAGTTGACTCGCTAACTTCAAGACTGCAGTTGTCATGAACAGTTTTGCACTCAAGTTTCCATCACTGAACAGTTTATAACTTCAACAAAACAGACTTCGTGTTAAAAATATAATGAATTTCCTGGTTTCACAGTTATACTTTGTGACTATATAGGACACAGTTATAGAAGCAAGTTATTTCTACGTAATCATCTGTCATCACCCAAATGAGGATGGGTTCCCTTTTGAGTCTGGTTCCTCTCAAGGTTTCTTCCTTGTGTCATCTGAGGGAGATTTTCCATGCCACCATAGCCTCAGGCTTGCTAATTGGGGATAAATTAGGGATAAAATTAGCTCATGTTTGAAGTCTTTAATTCTCTGTAAAGCTGCATTGCGACAATGTCTATTGTTAAAAGCGCTATCAAAAGAAACTTGAAAAATATCACGCCTGCTAATAAACACTCTTCCTGCACTTAGATCCGTCTACCACCGTCTATCTTGTAGTGTCCTGATCCCCAGATCTTTAACTCAGCCATATATAAAAAGTTGTACGCCTCCATGCTCTTCCAGGTTTTCATCTGTGTCCCCGTGTAGAATGATGTCTGCAGCACCAGGTAGTTTGAGAATGGGCCCCGACTCGTTACAAGTATGAATAGCTGGGTCTCAAAGCAGAAAAGGTTGAGAACCCCTGGTATAAGTGACAGCGGCTGGCTACAGACAAGAAAATATTAATATGAATCAAATACATCACATCAGTTGTCATAAACTGTGCACTGTCTTGCAAAAGTATTCATCCCCCTTGGTGTTTGTCCTGTTTTGTTGCATTACAAGCTGGAATTGAAATGGATTTTTGGGGGGTTAACACCATTTGATTTACCCCCCCCCCCCCCCCCCCCCCCCCCCAAAAAAAAAAAGTGGATACTTTGTAGAGCCACTTTTTGCTACAATTACAGCTGCAAGTCTCTTGGGGTATGTCTCTATTAGCTTAGCACATCTAGCCACTGGGATTTTTGCCCATTCCTCAAGACAAAACTGCTCCAGCTCCAAGTTAGATGGGTTGCATTGGTGGACAGCAATCTTCAAGTTATGCCACAGATTCTCAATTGGATTGAGGTCGGGGCTTTGATTAGACCATTCCATGGTGGGCGGCCTTCTCTTGTCAGGTTTGTAGTGGTGCCATATTCTTTCCATTTTGCTATAATGGATTTAATGGTGCTCTGTGGGATATTCAAAGTTTGGGATATTTTTTGATAACCCAACCCTGATCTATACTTCTCCACAACTTTGTCTCTGACCTGTTTGGAGGCTCCTTGGTTTTCATGTTGCTTGCTTAGTAGTGTAGCAGAGTCAGGGTCCTTCCAGAACAGGTTGATTTATTCAGACATCATGTAACAGATCATGTGACACTTTGATTGCACACAGGTGGATCTCAGTCAACGAATTATGTGACTTATGAAGTGAATTGGTTGGACCAGCTCTTATTTAGGGGTTTCATACGAAAGGGGGTGAATACTTATGCACACTCCAAATTTGTTTTTTCATCTTAATTTTTGTTTGTGTCACAATAAAAAAAAAACATTGTGCACCTTTAAAGTGGTAGGCATGTTGTGTAAAACAAATGGTGCTAACCCTCCAAAAAGTCCATTTTAATTCCAGCTTATAATGCAACAAAACAGGTCAAACACCAAGGGGGATGAATACTTTTGCAAGGCACTGTATGTTCTGCTTTTAGTCATGTCAGTTACTCAGTTGACATTTTACCATGAAGTCTCTCTAGTCTTGTTAACCTTGTACAACTAAAATTAGACAAATGGAAGAAAGTTTCCAACACATACATAACCATACAGCCATAATATGAAAACCACTGATGGGTGACGCGAATAACGTTGATTATGTAATTACAATGGCACCTGTCAAGCGGTGGGATATATTAGATTGCAAGAGAACAGCCAGTTCTCAAAGTTCAAATTTAGTTAGAAGCAAATGGGCAAGCGTAAGGATCTGAGTGACTTTGAGGGCCAAATTGTGATGCCTAAACACCTGCGTTATACCATTTCTGGGCTTTTTGTACACGCCTTTGCAATGATTGCTAGGACGCTATAAGTTTTAGTATCAGGTGTAAACAAACCACAGCCGCTTGATTCTCAATCCTCCCTGCTTTTCTCTTCCAGGTAAATCATTCACAAAGATCCACAGAAATCCCTTTAAAGGCCCAGGTATTATGTGTGTTTTATATATGCATTAGTTTACAATATGGCAACCATGATCAAACAGTAAACAAAAACACATCTGAAGACTTAAGCATCTCCTGAGCTTCACAAAATGACAAAAAATGGTGAGAAGTCATTTGCAAACAAAATAAACCAGAGGAATTTACAAATCTTTCATGAAGTGATCACTGCAAACTCGAGTGTTCTTTGACTCCGCTCCCTTCCATTGCAGCAAAAGGTTCAAGAGCCACCTTTCCTGTCATCTTTTGCTAAAATCCTTTGCTCTTTCATCCTTTTTTTATCACTTCACAGGGAACCTGGAAGAAACTTTTATCAGTTTCATGGTTTGTTTGATTCGAGCAGCCCAAAACAATACAAGCGTAGGGCATTTTAATGACCAGCAAGGCGCCCCAGCAATTGGTACCGTTTTGTGAACAGCGAGCTTAGCTGGCCACCACCACATCTAACAAGGTGGATGTGATGTCGGATGCAACCTAGCAATTATACCCTACTAAAAAATTAGCTTTATCTTGGAAAAAAATTTGCGGCCCACAAGATGGCACAAGTGGGCCGCGGCCCAGTGGTTGAGAAACCCTGTACACCTTCAGAGGTCTTATGGAGTCCATGCCTCGACAGGTCAGAGCCCAATTATTAGGCAGGTGGTTTTACTGTTATGACAGAACCAAAATAGTTTTTATTGTTTTATTTTAAAATGGGTAATATTTCTACATTAAGTCAGGGATGGTATAAATTTTACGTATAGCCAATTTATTTTGAGGAATATTTATAATGTGCTAAATAAGCTGAGCTATGCTTGCTTGTTTGTAGCCTGGGCTTATTTTAAATACCTTAATTAATAGATTTGGCTTTTATGACCTTTTGGAACCATGATTTGTTTCTAGTGGAATGATGTAATGGCTAAGCAGGCCATGCTGCATGAGGAAAGGCAAGTGACAACTACTGCAGGTGGCCAGCAGAAGTCACTCTGCTCCCAGCATATAGATGAGATCATGCGGCACCAGGACACACTGAGGAGGAGTCAAGAAGAGTCCTTGAGTGAGTTGAATATAAACAATGCACCAAAAAAAAAAAAATCTCAAGGATTATAATGAAGATACAGCTGGTCGTAATCTAACACAAAAGCCTTCAGGGCAGAAGTGGCGCTGTCTTTCAATGGGTGCAAATTGAAATTATATAAGCTTCCAGTCCTGGTATAATTCAAACTAGCTGAAATTCAAAATATATATTGCGTGACATTTTTATCATTTTCTTTTTTTTGTTTGTTTGTTTGTTTTTTAATAATGGAATCACTCCTTATTAAAAGTAGACGGCCTTTCGATTTCATAAAATCGGTGAAATTTAGTTCCCTCTAAAATTTGGTCATTGTGATGTATGTTTATTTGTGCAATATCTTAAAAACACGCCATTCTGTGGCTGGGAAGTTATTTAATTTGAGGGGAATCCCTAGCAAATAATGTGCATGAAATTGCTCACTTCGCACAGTCAAGCAGACAGAGGAAGTCCGTCCCTGTGTCTGAAATCGCTCCCTACTCAGGATGCCATTTTGTAGTGCTGTCCAAATGTATAGTGAGCATTATTCCACCCTATATAGTGCACTCAAAGTATCCCACAATGCATCACGAAAAGTAGTGTACAACCGATGGTCACTAACCAAGCAATATATCCCATCATGCATTGCTGTTGCGCTGAAAGAAATCAAATCAAAAGCCTCAAATTTGTTTTAATAAAAGGCAGCAGCAAAGAAGAAAATATTCAGCCTTGATTTAAAAGAACTGAAAGATGCAGCAGACACAGTGTAGTTTGTATTTATTAATGTGGGAAATACGCTCAGTATAATTTGTATTTATTATTTTGAAAACCCACCAGCCAACTGATCCGGCACGTTTTAATTGTGCGACAGTAATGACATAAATACCAGTGCGACGTACTAGTGTCTGAAAGCGTTTTTTCATTTTATCAATTAGAGGTCTGTGCGGGACAGAATTTTCAGTCCCGTTCCCGCATTGTGCAGTCCCGCTCCCGGCCGCTCCCGCAAAGAATTATGATTTTCAGTCCCGCCCGCGCCTGCCATATTTTGTCCCGCTCCCGCCCGCAAATCCCGCATGATGCAGACGTTCGCGTTATTTCTCACGAAAGTTCTTGTCATTGGCTTGGGGAATTAAACATGCTGAGCTTAGCTGAGCTCTCCACTGACCGATCCTTCATTTATTGTAAGTTTATTGTTTAGACTCTGACATTCTGCTGACACATTCCAAGTTGAGCGCTGCATGCGCTCATGATTGACAGCTCTCGCTTTGATTGACAGCTCTCGCTTTGCGCACTCGCACTCCCACTTCCAAGTCTGTGGCGTTATGATTCCAACCGCGATTTCATTCTCCTCTCATATGAAGTGCTGCACAACCACAACCAGCTCCTCAGATTATACACTGTCTATTTCTAGCTTTAAATTGAACAATCTGTGCGATACACAGTTCTTTTTAATACTAGTTAACAGGGCCGGTTCTGGAGGGGTAGCAACGGTAGCATTTGCACCCGGGACTGGTGTGGAGAAGGGCCCCAAAAAATAAGATAAAATAAAAAATAAAGGGTTCTCTCTGTTCCTGAATAAGTGCATTACTGAGTGTCTCTGAGCAAAGGAGAGCCTGAACGTTGCAACCTCCCTATTGGCTGTTTATTGGTTGTTTGTAAAAATGTATCAATTGTTGCCCTTCCCACGGGAATCATCGCGGGCTCGAGAGACGAGACCTGACGAGTTAGTTCGTTGGTAGCAGAACAAAATGTCTGGACACAAATCGGGTTTTCAGAAAAGGAAAGAAAATAAACGCAGGGTCGAAAATACAAAAAAGGAGGCAGAAAATGCAAAATGAGTATATACTTCTTGGCTTAGTAGACGAACAGAAGAAATCGAGGACACAGGGATGGTTACTTTTTAAGGCAGCCCGCCGTGGCTGCGCAAGCTGTCAGTTGTCATTGAATGGTTACTTTAAGCAGCCCGCCGTGGCTTCGCAAGCTGTCAGTTGTGTCATTGAATGGTTACTTTTTAAGGCAGCCTGCCATGGCTGCAGGCTTTTTTATTATAGCCCATTTAGTTAAAATAGTTGATGTAAAATGTTTATAGTTATGTGATGGTTGTCCTGATTTAGACTGGTGTGTGTGGTTTTTTTTTTTTTTTTTTTGGGGGGGGGGGGGTTGCGCGATGTTGCACCCGGGTCCAGATTAGGGCAGAACCGGCCCTGCTAGTCAGTCGGTCGGGTTCAATGCCCGAACTGATGATCACATCATCAGTTTTTCTTTGGCTAATCAGACACAAGGTACGCCACCACTCTTGCCGGAGTGGTTGGGGGTTAGGTGCCTTGCTCAAGGGCACTTAAGTCAATCCTGCTAGTCTGGGGAATCGAACCAGCAACCTTTTGGTCCCAAAGCTGTTTCTCTAACCATTAGGCCATGACTTCCCCTGCTAGTTAATACTTTTTAATACTTTTTTAAATATTTTTTAATACTTAGGACTAATACTCTTGACTTTTTAACGGTAAATGTACCTCTTTGCACTGTGAACAGGTCTGACTTACTGCCGGCAATGCGAACCAGACTCCTGCTCCGTTCATACAGGGACCGGACAGCCCTTAGGAAAGAGCCCCGAACCCCATACTCCCGAAGCACCCCCCACAGAATACCACGGGGGACACGGTCGAATGCCTTCTCCAGATCCACAAAGCACATGTGGACTGGTTGGGCAAACTCCCATGAACCCTCGAGCACCCTATGAAGGGTATAGAGCTGGTCCAGTGTTCCGCGACCAGGACGAAAACCGCATTGTTCCTCCTGGATCCGAGGTTCGACTATTGGTCGAATTCTCCTCTCCAGTACCCTGGAGTAAACTTTCCCTGGGAGGCTGAGAAGTGTGATTCCCCTATAATTGGAGCACACTCTCCGGTCCCCTTTCTTAAAAAGAGGGACCACCACCCCAGTCTGCCACTCCAGAGGCACTGTCCCCGACCGCCACGCGATGTTGCAGAGGCATGTCAACCAAGACAGCCCCACAACATCCAGAGACTTGAGATACTCAGGGCGGATCTCATCCACCCCCGGTGCCTTGCCACCAAGGAGCTTGCAAACCACCTCAGTGACTTCGGCTTGGGTAATGGACGAGTCCACCTCTGAGTCATCAGCCTCAGTCTCCTGAGTGGAAGACATGACGGTGGGATTGAGGAGATCCTCAAAGTATTCCTTCCACCGCCCGACAATGTCCCCAGTCGAGGTCAACAGCTCCCCACCCGCACTGTAAACAGTGTTGGCAGAGTACTGCTTCCCCCTCCTGAGGCGCCGGACAGTTTGCCAGAATTTTTTCGAGGCCGACCGATAGTCCTTCTCCATGGCCTCTCCGAACTCCTCCCAGTTCCGAGATTTTGCCTCCGCAACTGCCCGAGCTGCAGCATGCCTGGCCTGCCGATACCCGTCAGCTGCCTCAGGAGTCCCGGAGGTCAACATGGCCCGATAGGACTCCTTCTTCAGCTTGACAGCATCCCTGACTTCTGGTGTCCACCACTGGGTTCGGGGATTGCCACCACGACAGGCACCGGAGACCTTGCGGCCACAGCTCCGAACAGCTGCGTCCACAATGGAGGTAGAGAACATGGTCCACTCAGACTCAATGTCCCCCGCCTCCCTCGGAAGCTGGGAAAAGCTCTCCCAGAGGTGGGAGTTAAAGACCTCCCCAACAGAGTGCTCGGCCAGACGTTCCCAGCAGACCCTCACCATACGTTTGGGCCTGCCAGGTCTGTCCAGCTTCCTCCTCCGCCAGCAGATCCAACTCACCACCAGGTGGTGATCAGTTGACAGCTCAGCCCCTCTCTTCACCCGAGTGTCCAAGACATAGGGCCGGAGATCAGATGAAACGACTACAGAGTCGATCATCGACCTCCGACCTAAGGTGTCCTGGTGCCACGTGCACTTATGGACACCCCTATGCTCGATCATGGTGTTCGTTATGGACAAACCGTGACTAGCACAGAAGTCCAATAACAAAACACCACTCGGGTTCAGATCGGGGAGGCCGTTCCTCCCAACCACGCCCCTCCAGGTGTCACTGTCGTCGCCCACGTGAGCACTGAAGTCCCCCAGTAGCACAATGGAGTCCCCAGTCTGAGCACCCCTCAGTACCTCTCCCAGGGACTCCAAGAAGGCCGGATACTCTATACTGCTATTTGGCCCGTAGGCACAAACAACAGCAAGAGCCCTCTCCCCAATCCGAAGGCGCAGAGAGGCGACCCTCTCGTTCACTGGGGTAAACTCCAACACATGGCGGCTGAGCTGGGGAGCTATAAGCAAGCCCACACCAGCCCGCCGCTGCTCACCATGGGCGACTCCAGAGAAGTGGAAAGTCCAGCCCCTCTCGAGGAGCTGGGTTCCAGAGCCCAAGCTGTGCGTGGAGGTGAGCCCGACTATCTCTAGCCGGTACCTCTCAACCTCCCGCACAAGCTCAGGCTCTTTCCCCCCCAGTGAAGTGACATTCCATGTCCCAACAGCCAGCCGCTGTGTCCGGGGATCAGGTCGTCGAGGCCCCTGCCTTCGACTGCCACCCAATCCACACTGCACCAATCCCCTACTGCTACCTCTGTGGGTGGTGAACCCACAGGAGGTCGGGCCCACGTCACCTCTTCAGGCTGAGCCCGACCGGGCCCCATGGGCAAAGGCCCGGCCACCAAGCGCTCGCATACGAGCCCCAACCCTGGGCCTGGCTCCAGAGTGGGGCCCTGGCTGCGTCATACCGGGCGACGTCACGGTCCTTGCTTTTTTTCTCCATAGGGGTTTTTGGTGAACTGCTCTTGGTCTGGCCTGTCACCTAGGACCTGTCTGCCTTGGGAAACCCTGACAGGGGCATAATGCCCCCGACAACATAGCTCCTAGGATCATTCAAGCACACAAACCCCTCCACCAGAATAAGGTGGCAGTTCCAGGAGGGGCACCACAGGAGTTCATCTCTGCTTTTTGCGGATGATGTTGTCCTGTTGGCTTCTTCAAACCAGGACCTTCAGCATGCACTGGGGCGGTTTGCAGTCGAGTGTGAAGCGGCTGGGATGAGAATCAGCACCTCCAAGTCCGAGGCCCTGGTTCTCGACCAGAAAAGGGTGGCTTGCCCTCTCCAGGTTGGTGGAGAAGTCCTGCCTCAAGTGGAGGAGTTTAAGTATCTCGGGGTCTTGTTCACGAGTGAGGGAAGGATGGAGCGTGAGATCGACAGGCGGATCGGTGCAGCCTCCGCAGTGATGCGGTCGCTTTACCGGTCCGTCCTGGTGAAGAAGGAGCTGAGCCAAAAGGCGAAGCTCTCAATTTACTGGTCGATCTACGTTTCGACTCTCACCTATGGTCATGAGCTTTGGGTAGTGACAGAAAGAACAAGATCGCGGATACAAGCAGCCGAAATGAGTTTCCTTCGCAGGGTGGCTGGGTGCTCCCTTAGAGATAGGGTGAGAAGCACAGTCACTCGGGAGGAGCTCGGAGTAGAGCCGCTGCTCCCCCACATCGAGAGGAATCAGCTGAGGTGGCTCAGGCATCTTTTTCAGATGCCTCCTGGACGCCTCCCTGGGGAGGTGTTCCAGGCATGTCCCCCGGGGAAGACCCCGGACACGCTGGAGGGACTATGTCGGCTGGCCTGGGAACGCCTCGGTGTTCTTCCCGAGGAGCTGGCCAAGGTGTCTGGGGAAAGGGAAGTTTGGGCTTCCATGCTTAGACTGCTGCCTCCGCGACCCGGTCCCGGATAAGCGGAAGAAGACGACACGAGATGTACCTCTTTTTAAAGCAGCACTTACTTCTGAAGCACTGTGAGCTTCACTAGAGGAGCTCTGCTCTTCTGCCATGATCGGAGATCTCAAACACGGAAGAGCGGAAAGGAATCGGAAATGTACGCGAGATTAGACCACATCCGCAAATTTAGGCATCTTAAAATGTTTTTATTAATGCCAAATAAAATATCCAGCACAAATTATATACGATAGACATAAATTAATAATTTATAAATTTTATTTTAAACACGTTTTTAGTTAACGGGACTGCAGCTTATCACCTCTCCCGCCCGCGCCCGCATTGTGCACTCCCCTCTCCCACCCACGCCCGCAATGAGCTTTCAAAATTTGTCCCGCGCCGCACTGCTTTGCGTCGGGTCCCACAGGACTCCCGCGGGAGTGCAGGGCTCTATTATCAATGAGCTCACTATATTGTCCTCTATATAGTAATTCCCTATACGGTGAGTAGGGAGTAGTGAACAAGTGAGTGATTTCAGACACAGGGCGTGCATGCATGCATGCACACGCTTACCTGAGTCGTCATCGTCGTCATCTTTTGGGTTTTATGGCAGCTGGCATCCAGTGTTGCATTACTGCCATCTACAGGTTTACCTCGACAGTTACATCATTCTGTCACTAAACAAACTGCTGTTCACACCGAGGTGCTCGCTGACCGCCGATATTTATTAGTTTGGTCCTGCCTTTCCTTTCCTTCACAATATAACGTCTTTTCTTCTCGCTCTCCGTTACTGTAGTTGGTCTTTCACGTTTCATTCACACACTCACATCCGCCATTGTTCTATCTTGTTTCAAATTTGTATCCCACAATGCCTTGTTCGAACAGAGAAAGCCTACCATGTCACGTCATGGTCCCGGTGAAGCAGGAAGAAAATGGCGGAGAATTTAGAGCCATGTGGCTCTAAATTCATTAATTGTTCTTGTTAGGGGAAAAAAAAGTAATAAAATCGAAAGTCTGTGATTCAAATTCAGTAGCTTTCGGTCCACTTAAAAAAAAAAAAAAAAAATTGGGTGTCAGAGAAAATTCATTTTATGACCTAAACGTGAAAAATCTGAATCTACTTTTAATACTTCACGGTCACCATTTCCATTTCCTCTACCTCTTTTTTTTTTCCTTCTTCTTCTCAGACTCCTAGATGTTTCTAATGTCAATTAAATTTATTTTAAAGTGATTAGTGAGTTCTTGGTCATTTTCACTTGCTGCAGTTACGTTGTTCTAAGTCTTCATTTTTTGACTCCAAAGCGGCGATAAGCTACATTTTGCTGTCTTTTTGATAACCAATATCTCTCCTGCCGCCCCCCCTTCTCCCCCCCTTTTTAAAAAAAATTTTCCTCCTCCCCCTTCCTCTCTTCCCCATATCTTATTCTTTTTATATTTGTATATGTATATGTAAATACTTAATTTATTTTAATTTATCTAGAAGTTTTCCTCTATTTCCTTTCTCTGTTTATCTGTAATGATGCTGCTGGAATCTTAATTTCCCTGAGGGAACCCTCCCAAAGGGCTCAATAAAGTTTTATCTAATCTAATCTAATCGATCTATTTGAAGGTGAATTTCCTGAGTAATGAACTCCTTATAGTTGGTCACAGTGACAAACTGTTTTCTGTAGATCTGCAGCGGGAAAGAAGGCTTCGCCCTCAATGTTCAACACGAGGACTTTTGCAAAAGCCAAATAGTCCACAGGCTGATACCGATACTGTCTGTCTGAACAACCAGTCTCCTTCAGATAACTCCACATGCTGTGAGTAAATCTCAAAAGCTTCCATGTGAAAGGTTTAAACACATGATACAATAGTTCCTAAACTGCACATTTAATATGAATGATGTAGAGTTTTGTATTGTGACAAAATGTGCCGTTTCTTTGAATCAGTTTGACAGAAACAGGAAACCTGAGCTTTTATCTAAAATAAAGCTCGTATGTAGTGATGTGTTTGCTGTGCAGTTTCTCTAGAACGTGGTCGAGGTAGGTTGGACCGTGAGGAGAGGGAGTTGCTGCAAGAAGTCCGAGAGCTCCGAAAGAAGCTGGCAGCTAGAGCTCAATCTGCAGACTACACTCTGTACTCTGCCAGTTCCCATCACTCCCAGGGACCAGGACAGTAGTACCAGGGTAGTGACTTGGGAGAAATACATGAAGTCAGGGAATTAATTTATCCAGTCACTGAAATAAACTCAGTGCTACACAGCATGCTTCACAACTGATAGTGGTCACCACTTCAAAAAGATTTACCTGAAACAGTGAAAGACTATCAAGTACCATCAATTTTAGTATGAAGTCATTGCATGGAACCTGTTTATTATTATAAATTATTTTTGTATACATTTGTCCATATGTTAGACAACCTTTAGATTTGTTTACGTGGTAAATAGTTAGTTTTTTTCCGAAAATCCACATCCTACAAAATGGCTATGGTGAGGAAACTGTACGATCTGGAAAAATGAGTGCATTTGCTAGCCCTTCTTACAAAAAAAATTGTACATTGTAGGATGCAAAGGCTTTTCTTTGCCTGCAAATATACTGTTTCAGTAATCACACTTCAACTGTGTTGCGTTTTTCAGGATTTTCAACTAAATTGAAGGGGTTTTTGTTTGTTTGTTTGTTTGTTTGTTTGTTTGTTTGTTTAATATAGAATGCTATAAAGTAAGGAGTTTTGACCTGTGATTATGTTGTTGCTATAGACCTGTTCTAGCACTAATCTATTTGGTGCTTAATTGTGGATTAAATGCTGCATGTCTGCTAATTTAACCCTGACCTCCTCACACTGTGTATAACGCATTCAGAATTGAGAATCGAGTGATGGACTTGATCTCATACCTCAAGAAGTAAAGGATTGTGTGGTATAATAAAGGGAAGACTTTTATTTGTGCATTTTCCACTAATTTACTGACTGTGGCGACAAATAATTACTGCATGTTGAATGTTGCTACAAACAGCATGCCATAGTTTAGTGTTTTCCCTGCTTCTGTAAACTTTTTTTTTTAAATGAACAGGCCAATTCATGTGCTGCCAATAAACAGAACCCTAATGTTCATCTTTATACTCAGTAACTGGTAATGGGAAAGCTTAAAATAACCCGTATACGTGAAAACATTTACTTTCACTTTTCTTTTAGAAATTTGATAGCATTAAATTTTATTAAATTATGACATCCTATGGTGTTACAGTGCCTTGAAAAAGTATTCATACCCCTTGAACTTTTTCACATTTTTCCACCTTACAACCACGAACTTAAAAGTTTTTTTTATTGAGATTTTATGTGATAGACCAACACAGAGTAGCACATAATTGTGAAGTGAAACGAAAATGATAAATGGTCTTCAAAATTTTAAACAAATAAAAATCTGAAAAATGTGGTGTGCATTAGTATTCAGCCCCCTGTCCTCTGATACCTCTAAATACAATCCAGTGCAATCAATTGCCTTCAGAAGTCATCTAATTAGTTAATAGAGTCCTACTGTGTGTAATTTACTCTCAGCATAAATACACTTGTTCTGTGAAGGCCTCAGTGGTTTGTTAGAGAACACTGAAGAACAAACAGCATCATGAAGACCAAAGAACTCACCAGAGAGGTCAGGGATAAAGTTCTGGAGAAGTTTAAAGCAGGGTTAGGTTATAAAAAAATGTCCCAAGCTCTGAACATCTCAAGAAGCACTGTTCAATCCATCATTCAAAAATGGAAAAAGTATGGCACAACTGCAAACCTACCAAGACATGGCCATCCACCTAAACTGACAGAGCGAGCAAGGAGAGCACTGGTCAGAGAAGCAGCCAAGAGGCCCATGATCACTCTGGAGGAGCTGCAGAAATCCACAGCTCAGGTGGGAGAATCTGTGCACAGGACAACTATAAGTCGTACACTCCACAAATCTGGCCTTTTTGGAAGAGTGGCAAGAAGAAAGCCATTGTTGAAAGACAGGCATAAGAAGCCATGTAGGGGACACAGCAAACATATGGAAGAAGGTGCTTTGGTCAGATGAGACCAAAGTTGAACTTTTTGGCCTAAATGCAAAGCGCTATGTGTGGCGGAAAACTAACACTGCTCATCGCCCTGCACACACCATCCCCACTGTGAAACATGGTGGTGGCAGCATCATGCTATGGGGATGCTTTTCTTCAGCAGGGACAGGGAAGCTGGTCAGAGTTGATGGGAAGATGGATGGAGCTAAATACAGGGCAATCCTGGAAGAAAACCTGTTGGAGGCTGCAAAAGACTTGAGACTGGGAAGGAGATTCACCTTCCAGCAAGACAATGACCCTAAACATACAGCCAGAGCTACAATGGAATGGTTTAGATCAAAGAATATTCATGTGTTAGAATGGCCCAGTCAAAGTCCAGACCTAAATCCCATTGAGCATCTGTGGCAAGACTTGAAAATTGCTGTTCACAGACGTTCTCCATCCAATCTGGCTGAGCTTGAGCTATTTTGCAAAGAAGAATGGGCAAAAATTTAAGTGTCTAGATGTGCAAAGCTGGTAGAGACATACCACAAAAGACTTGCAGCTGTAATTGCAGCAAAAGGTGGCTCTACAAAGTATTGATGCAGGGGGGCTGCATACTAATGCACACCACATTTTTCAGATTTTTATTTGTTTAAAATTTTGAAGTCCATTTATCATTTTCGTTTCACTTCACAATTATGTGCTACTCTGTGTTGGTCTATCACATAAAATCTCAATAAAAAACTTTTAAGTTCGTGGTTGTAAGGTGGGAAAATGTGAAAAAGTTCAAGGGGTATGAATACTTTTTCAAGGCACTGTATTGGAAGCAAATGTGCACTCGCTGGCCACTTTATTAAGAACACCCATACACCTGCTTGTTTTTATGCAGTTATGTAATCAGCCCATCCCTTGACAGCAGCACAGTGCATAAAATCATGCAGATACAAATCAAGAGCTTGAGTTAAACTTCAAACATCAGAATGGGAAAAATTGCAATCCAATTTAATTTTTGATTTATTAGCTTTGCCATAGCAAGATCTATATATGTACATACATTATGGCTGGGAAACCACTACTGCTTGCGCCAATTACAGTGGCCTTATTGTACCGAATCTGCATCTCTTTGAACTGTGGGGGAAACCAGAGCACCCAGAGGAAACCCACGCAGGCACAGGGAGAACATGCAAACTCCACACAGAAAGGCCCCTGTCAGCCGCGAGGTTCGAACCCGGAACCTTCTTGCTGTGAGGCGACAGTGATGACCACTACACCACCGTGCTGCAATCTCAATGATTTTCACCATGGCATGGGTGTTGGTGCCAGATGGACTGGGTTGAATATTTCATGGCCTTTTCACATACAACAGTCTCTAGAGTTTACACAGAATGGTGCGAAAAACAAAAAACGAGTGAGTGACAGTTCTGTGGGTCGAAATGCCTTGTTGATAAGAGAGGTCTGAGGAAAATGGCCAGCGGTGGGTTTCCCCAAAAGCCTCTTAACGCTAAGAGCATCTTAACTAGGAGAGAAAGTGTTCAATGTGCTGCTTGCGCTACCATTCAACAATGACCTTTGTGCTGCGATGCTTTTGGAAAACCCACCCTAGATTGGTTTGAGATGCCAGGAAGGATATAGTAACTCATATAATCACTCTTTACAACCGTGGTGAGAAGAAAAGCATCTCAGTATGCAAAAGCAGACGACCGTACTGGGTTCCACTCCTGCAGCCAAGAACAGGAATCTTAGAATCAAGAACAAGCTCCTATTAAAGTGGCCGGTGAGTGTATACTAAGGATGAGAGCTGGAATAATTTATGATGAAAATATTTGTCCATGTGTATGAGCAACATTGCGAAAGCCGCTACTTGGAACATAGCGCAAAAATGAGTCGCTTCCAGTTTTGGCCATGGATGCTGCTGATCCTGATGATCTCCTCAGATCAGCTCAGTTCCAAGTGATGTCTGAGTCCCTACTTTGCTGCACTACATAGAGAATGGAAGACTTACTCACACCCTCTGCAGTAGCAAGTCTAGTATTGTTGGCAGAGGTTTTATTGCTCAGCTGTTAGTCGGATATACACTCTCAAAGCACTTTATTAGGAACATCTGTACATCTACTCATTCATACAATTATCTAATCAGCCAGTTGAGTAGCAGGAGTGCAATGCATAAAATCATGTTGATACACTGGATATAAAAAGTGTACACGCTGTTAAAATGATAGGTTTTTCTGATGTAAAAAAATGAGACCATGATAAATAATTTCAAAACTTTTCCCATCTTTAATGTGACCTATAAGCTGTACAATTCAATTGACAAACAAACAAATCTGTTAAGGGGGGAAAAACTTAAAAAAAATAAAGTACAATAAGCTGGTTGCATAAGTGTGCACACCCTTAAACTAATACTTTGTTGTATACCTTTTGATTTAGTTACAGCATTCAGTCTTTTTGTGTCGGAGTCTATCAGCCTGCCACATCTAGGCTTGGCAATATTTGCCCACTCTTCCTTGCAAAAGCGCTCCAAATCTGTCAGATTGCGAGGGCATCTCTTGTGCACAGCCCTCTTCAGGTCACCCCACAGATTTTTAATTGGATTTAGGTCTGGGCTCTGGTTGGGCCAAAAAAGTTTTGGAATGGGGTCATTGTCGTGCTGAAAGATGAAATTCCTCTTCATCTTCAGCTTTCTAGCAGACACCTGAAGGTTTTGGGCCAAAATTGACTGGTATTTAGAATTGTTCATAATTCCCTCCAGCTTGACTAAAGCCCCTGTTCCAGCTGAAGAAAAACAACCCCAAAACATGATGCTGCCACCACCATGCTTCACCGTGGGTATGGTGTTCTTTTGGGGATGTGTGGTTTTGTTTTTGCACCAAACATACCTTTTGGAATTGTGGCCAAAAAGTTCAACCTTGGTTTCATCAGACCATAACACATTTTTCCACATGCTTTTGGGAGAATTGATGTATTTTTTTTTGCTAAATTTAGCCAGGCCTAGATGTTTTTCTTTGGCCCTACCTCATAGTCCAGACATATGGAGAATACGGGAGATTGTTTTCACATGTAGTACACAACCAGTACTTGCCAGAAATTCCTGCAGCTCCTTCAGTGTTGCTGTAGGCCTCTTGGCAGCCTCCCTGACCAGTTTTCGTCTTGTCTTTTCATCAATTTTGGAGGGACGTCCAGTTCTCGGTAATGTCACTGTTGTCCCATATTTTCTCCACTTTTTGATGACTCTCTTCACTGTGCTCCGTGGTATATCTAATGCCGTGGACATTTTTTTTGTACCCCTCTCCTGACTGATACCTTTCAACAATGAGATCCCTTTAATGTTTTGTAAGCTCTCTGTGAACCCTGGCTTTTTCTGGAGGATGCAACTGAGTAAATGTCTGAACTTTATTTGGGGTTAATCAGAGTCATTTTAACTGATGGCGGGTGTGAACCCAAAAAGACTGAATGCTGTAATTAAATCAAAAGGTGCTTCAACAAAGTATTAGTTTAAGGGTGTGCACACTTATGCAATCAGCTTATTGTATGTTTTTATTTTATTTTTTTATGTTTTTCCCCCTAACAGATTTGTTTGTTTTTCAATTGAATTGTACAAGTTATAGGTCACATTAAAGGCGGGAAAAGTTTTGAAATTATTTATCATGGTCTCATTTTTTTACATCAGAAAAACCGATCATTTTAACGGGGTGTGTACACTTTTTATATCCACTGTACATACGAGGCAGCAGCTTTGGGTAATATTCACATCTACCATCAGAATGAGGAAAAGTATGATCTCAGTGATTTTGACAAGGGCATGTTTGTTGGTGCCCGACAGGCTGGTTTGAGTATTTCTATAACTGCTGAACTCCTGGGATTTTCATGCACAGCAGTCTGTAGTTTTCTCAGAATGGTACATTAAAGAAAACCCATCCAGCGAGCAGCAGTCCCGTGGACGGAAACACCTTGTTGATGAGAGAGGTCAACGGAGAATTTCCAGACTAGACTGAGCTGACAGAAAGTCTACAGTAACTCAGGTACGATTGTAGTGAGCAGAAAAGCATCTCAGAATGCATAACATGCCAACCTTTGAGGTGGATGGGCTACAACAGTAGAAGACCACATCAAATTCCATATCTGTCAGCCAAGAATAGAAAGTTGAGGATAAGCTCACCAAAACTGGATACTTAAAGGCTGGAAATGCGTAGCCTGGTCTGATGAATCTTGATTTCTGTTGAGGCACACAGAATTTGGTGCCAACGGCATGAATCTATGGACCCACTGGTCAAACTGGTTTCATGAGCATGATGAGGAGTTCAGTGTTCTTCAGTGGCCTTCCTAGTCAGTGGATCTGTATCCAACTGAACACTTTTGGGATGTGGTAAAACAGAAGATTCGCAGCATCAAAGTGTGCCTGAAAAATCTGCAGGAATTGTGTGTCAATTGTTAACGTGAACCAGAATCTCAAAAGAAAGTTTCCGACCTCTTGTGGAATCCATGCCATGAAGAATTGAGCCTGTTTTGTGAGCAAAAGGAGGCCCTACCTAGTATTATTATAGCTTTCATAATAAAGTGCTGTGTGAGTGTACTTGCTAATTCTTGCTTTCGACTTCTTTTTACTGTCTCTGTGAAACATGCTTAGAATTAATGCATAAAGTTAGAACTATAAAGGCCTAGTTCTTCAGAGGCATTCTCTTGTTGGCCAGTTTGTTTGTTTGTTGTTTTTTAAATTTCATTATTTTGTCTGGGTGTTGCACAGCTGGAAATTTAAACTACAGACATATAAACTTGTACAGTAAGTGGCCTGTGTTTATTATTTTATTTTAGGTTACTCATCTCGGTTACACCCTAGGCTTTACTCTGAGAACAAGTGAAAAGTGGTTTCCCTGTAGTATGTTGCAGCTAGATTGCATTTACAGTTCTATTTCCTCCAGTTATTATGTTTTTGCTATACAATGAAGAAATTTATGCTTAAGATTAAAAGATGAATGAGATGATGGATCAGAATTTCAGCTTTCATCTCCTGATATTTACATCTACATGTGTTTAAACAACTTAAAACATGCCACCTTTTGTTTGACCCCACATTCTATCTTTCAAGTGATCAAAAATATTGGAACATGCGGCTGACAGGCGTTAAAGTGATTGCTGAAACAATTAATAGTTCTGAATGTCCACTAGGTTTCATCTATGAAGGCTGTTGTGAAAAAGGATAAATCCACATGAAGACCAGAGAGCTGTCTATGGGATAAAAGCAAACCATTTTGTAACCCAGAAAAGAGGAGTGATTATCGAAGTCTATGCATTACGTGTAGCCAATACAACAATTTGTAATGTCCTGAAAAAGAAAGAAACCACTGGTGTACTAATAATCAGGAATGGAGCAGGTTGGCCAAGAAAAATAACAGCAGTGAAATCACCAACCACTTCCACAGGGCAGGAGTGAAGGTATCACAAACTACCTTTCGAAAAATGCTTTGAGAGCAGAAATGTAGAGACCATACCACAAGATGCAAACCAGTAAGAATTGGAAGGCCAGATTGGATTTTGGAAAGCCATACAGAGCTAAAGAGAAAATTTAACCTTGTAAATGTCCCTGAGAGTGGGTGGAACAGTGAAGCACAAGTGGTGGTAAATTTTACTCGTTTTATTTCTAAACAGCTTTTTAGTCACGACTACTGTGTGTCTCACACACAACACACGAATGCTCCGTTCGGGAGAAGAGACTGCTCTCCTCTCTCTTCCTCCTTATCAGCCCTCAGCCATCACTACAAAGCAGATACACACACACAAAACACAGAGAGCGAGAGAGAAAGAAAGAGCAAGCAAGCATCAATTAAACACAGATGTGATTGTTTTGCCTGGCCTCGCCCTCCATTCACAAACCGGTACTTGACCACACCCCCACTGCCACAAGCCTCTTTATGGAAAGGCCCAAGTATGGAGGAAATAAAGATCTGCTCATGATCAGAAACATCCAAGCTTATCGGTCAGACCTGCTCAGGGTAGCGGGGTAGCGTCCAGGCTGCTTCTGGAAAATGCTCGTTAATCTTTATGGATTATGATGAAATCTACAAAAACATTCTGTCTCCCAGTTTATAGAGAAATGCATCACGCAACAAGACAACAACTTCATTAGGGGGAAAAGTAGTAGGTTTTAGACTGGCCAAGTCAATCACCAGACCTTAACACAATTGAGTATGCATTTACCTCCTGAAGAGGAGACTAAAGGAAGAAATGCACCCAAAACATTCTGAAAGAAGCTACTACACATACCAGGAAAAGAAGAATGTAACAGTTTGGTGATGTCAGTGGATCACACGCTTGATGCAGTGATTAAAAGCAAGGGATATGCAACCTAATATTAAGTGTTATTTACTTTGACTATCTGTTCCTGTACTTTTGCTCCCCTAAAAAGTGGGTGGTCTGCCACCAAAGGTGCCATATTCTAAGTCGTTTCACACATCTCAAAGTAAATATCAGGAAATGAAAGTAGAAATTCTGATTGACCCCAAATATCTTCAGTGATGATTATCATCTTCAAACAGTATATGTATATCCTATGTTTATGGTACTAATGTATCTGCTTCATAGTTTCATTCAGCAAGTTTTATCTATACTTCATTTTTGCACACCATACCACAGATAGAACTGGGTTACCTGGTACTTGTTAAAGGAGGTTCCCACAAATTTTACAATATACAGCCACCTCTGAAAATATTGGAACTGCAAGGCAATAGCTTATTGTCACAGTTTTCTATATGATTGATACCAGAGACATTTGTTGAAGATTTGAATAATCTGTCACTTATCAAGACATCATAGACATCAACCTAAGCGATCCAGTGTTGAGAAACGTGGTTAAATAGGACATTTTTTAAAATTTTCTTAATTTAAAAAATAAGCAATAATGCCGTAATAATAAAATGTTATTGGGCTTTTTCACTGTCATGTGCTGTTACTGCTAAACTTGGAACAGAGAAATCAAATTTAATGTAGCCATAAATTTCTTTTGTGATATTTTTGTGATGATTTGAAGCATTGTATAATCAGTCAGATTGCCTGTGATGGATGTGACAGGTAGTAGTACCTATAGCATGTGCTCGCAACCCATCAACAGAAGACAGATTTTGATTGCTAAGTATGTACAGTTAAGAGTTATGATTACATACATTAACAGTATGAAGAACAGACCAAGGTTAACTGGGACAGTATTGCATCATTAAAAGTTTTAAATGAATTAATTAATTGTCATTTATATTCAGTAACTACTATATCTTGGTCAGGGTCATTTACCAGTTTGAAACATTCATTTTACAGTGGATCAGAATAACCTGCAGGTTCAATTATATTGACAGATCATGTGATTTTGAATTGTAATTACTTTAAAATTATACAGTAAATTTGAATTCATCTTTATTCTGAACATAGAATGAAGGTGAGGGCGGCATGGTGGTGTAGTGGTTAGCGCTGTCGCCTCACACGGGTTCGAGCCCCCTGGTCGGCGAGGGACTTTCTGTGCGGAGTTTGCATGTTCTCCCCGTGTCCGCGTGGGTTTCCTCCAGGTGCTCCGGTTTCCCCCACAGTCCAAAGACATGCAGGTTAGGTTAACTGGCGACTTTAAATTGACCGTAGGTGTGAATGAGAGTGTGAATGGTTGTCTGTGTCTATGTGTCAGCCCTGTGATGACCTGGCGACTTGTCCAGGGTATACCCCGCCTTTTGCCCATAGTCAGCTGGGATAGGCTCCAGCTTGCCTGCGACCCTGTAGAACAGGATAAAGCGGCTAGAGATAATAAGATGAGATGAGAATGAAGATGATGTACTGTGAACTGATGTAAGTGGGCAATTTGAAATGTCCATTTTACTTAATGATAATAGTAGTAGTAGTAGAGCAGCGATTACAATTATCGACAGTCCATAATTATCGACGCCTTTTCAGATTTACCAATAAACATCAATTTTACAAAGGTGAGTTTCAGTTACAACAGTTATTATTGGTTAATTAATCAACCGGAAGACCCGCCCTCGCCCTTTGATCTTGTCGTCTGATGACACACCTGAGATGGATTTTTTTTTCTTTTTAGCACGATCAGCAATTTGAGGAAAACCCAGACGTTATCATCGCAGGTAAACATGGTGGAAAGATCATGGATATGTTTTTACTGATCAAATTCACTGATATTTCACGATCTCTTTGTCAAAACCTACTTTGTTTCTTATTCTTTCATTTGACAGGCGGCATTTTGTATCTAAGCACGCGTTTGAGAAGCCTTGTCGATAATAGTGATCACTTTCACCGGTGTCCACCATTATCGACACTCTGTGGAATTAAGTGACGTTTACAACTGTTATGAATCGATCTTTGTGTCACATTGTTGTAGTTATTTATTTATATATAGTTTTTATCAATTTAATCTATATTCTTTAGTTTAGTTTCTATCATATATAGTTTTTATTATACTTGTTATTGTAGGTTTTTTTTTATTATATCAGACCAAACTGTGTGTAGAGGCTCGTTCGTAGTGAGACCTTGAGAAAAGTGCTATAGCTTACGCTGACGAAGTCTCTGTCCCAAAGTAACTGTTTCCACTCTCAGTGTCCCTGTGCCTTGTAATAAATCCACTTGAAACGTCTTGAAAGTTGAACTTTAATCCTCGTTTAACTATTACAAAAGTTCTAAGATACAGAGAGTCGGTGAGTCAATATCAGAGAGTCAGAGTGTCAGGTAAGAAAAACTGTTCGCTTCCACGGCTTCTCGAGATCTCCCCTGAGAAGCGCGAGACCATTCTTATATAGCTGAATGATTTCTAATTCTAATTCTTGAGAAGTGTAAGACAGTTCTAATTCTTGTTCTAATTCTTAACATATGAATTCTGATTCTAATTCTTTTAACCTTGTCACATATTATTCATCATCTTAATCATGACATAAACTACTTATATGAAATTACACACTCAAATGAAATTATATATACCATGTAACATAAATTGTAATTCACATCTATATGAACTCCACCTTGGCCGTTACATACCCGGCCCCTAATTGCTTTCTATCCTAGAAACAATTACAACACTGAATGTACTTAACAGTCCTTTTCATTCTGCTTCTTGAAGCAGGCAGAGTTTGGTGATCGGCCGCTCAAGTTCATTCATCTTCGTCTTGACTCGAACCTTGCGGACGACTCCATGTTCGTCCTCCACAGTCTTCACGATTCTTCCCATTAGCCATGATCCTCTAGGCTGATTCGTCGACGATCAAGACTATATCTCCCGGGATGAAGTTGCGCGCTGGACTGTTCCATTTCTGTCTTTTCTGGAGTTGAGGCAGATATTCTTTGGTCCAGCGTTTCCAGAACAGATCACTCATGTATTGGACTTGCCTCCATCTCTTGCGTGCGTAAGTATCATCCTTATCAAAGACACCCGGTGGTAGGTTGGGGTTAGTCTTGAGCAAGAGTAAGTGCTGTGGGGTAAGGGCTTCCAAGTCATTAATGTCATTAGAAGGCGTAGTGATAGGCCTACTATTCAAGATGGCTTCACATTCACAGAAGAACGTTTGAAGACCTTCCTCGTCCAAGCTTTGTTCTCTCAAAGTGGCATCCATGATCTTCCTGATGGAGCGGATGATTCTTTCCCACACCCCTCCGTGGTGGGATCCAGATGGTGGACTGAATAACCAAGTGATGTCACGTTGGAGCAAGCTGTTCTCGATTTGTGAAGTATTCCATGCCTTTATTGCCTTTCTCAGCTCATGGTCGGCTCCAACGAAGTTGGTCCCTTTGTCGGATCTCATTTCCTTCACTTGACCCCTTCTCGCAATGAAGCGCCGCAGAGCTTGAATAAAGGAGTCGGTTTCCAATGATGTTGCCATTTCTATGTGGACCGCACGACATGCAAGGCAGGTGAATATCACCCCATATCTTTTTACAGACACTCTTCCCCGCTTGACGCTGAATGGCCCGAATAGATCCACACCAGTTCTGGTAAAGGGTGGTTCATTTGGTAGAACTCTGTTTCTTGGTAGGTCTGCCATCATTTGTGTGCCTGATGCACCATGTTGTTTTCGACAGGTAATACACCGAGACAGCATTCTTCTGATTGATGAGGGAGCGTCAATGATCCAGTACCTTTGGTGTGTGTGAGACAAGACATGATTACGTCCACTGTGTCCTAAACGCTCGTGCGCATCCTGGAGAATCAAGTCCGCCACGTGATGGTTCTTAGGGATGATCATTGGATGCTTGGCTTCTGCTGGCATGGATGCTCGACTGAGCCTCCCTCCAACGCGAAGGATTCCCTCTTCCAGTTGCGGATTGAGTCTGAAGATTCGACTACTCTTCTTAATGGAGTCCTTTCTCCGAAGAGCAGATATTTCCTCTTGAAAGTTATCGTTTTGACAATGGCTAATAATAGCGATCTCTGCTTTTTGCAGGTCATCCACAGTCAAGTATGTATGTTTGAGACCCTTTTTGTAGCTCAACATCTCTTTGTTCAGCTGTTGTTCGTCCCTGTACAATCCTTTCAACTCTTTTCTCTTCCTAGACAGGTTCACCAGGGTTCGCTTGAGTTGCGTGAACCACGCCACAGCCTTCTTGAGACGTACCCATGAAGAGTAGTATTGGATTAGCTGCTGCATTGCATCAGTGCTTTCTACTGTGGTAGCGTTAACCAGCACGCCTTTCTTCACCTCAGGGTCCTCAGCCGTGAGCTCTTCTAGGTGATTGGGTTCGTCTGGCCACTCCCTTTCTGGTTTACTGAGGAAGCTGGGACCAGCAATCCAGACGTCATTCCTCATGAAGGCGTTCACCCTTTGACCCCTCGAGGCCTGATCGGCAGGATTCAACTGAGTGTTGACATAGCTCCATTGATGCACCTTTGATGCTTGCAGAATTGTGGCGATCCTGTTTGCCACAAATGTTTTAAATCTGATGTTCTCATTGGCTATGTACTTGAGTACGGCAGTACTGTCTGTCCAAAACTTGGAATCTGATAGCGGCAACTGAAGCTCTTTCTTCAGCATGACATCCACCTTCACAGCTAAGGCAGCCGCCGTCAGCTCCAACCGCGGGATGGTAGTTGGTTTCAGAGGGGCGACCCTCGCCTTCCCCAAGACGAATGAACAGTGTACTTGGTTGCTGCTATTCTTCTGGACTAAGTACGTGACACTACCATAGCCTATTTCACATGCGTCACAAAAATGATGCAGTTGAGCTCGCACAGTTTTGCCAAATCCAGGTGGCTTAAAGCATCGTGTTACTCGAAAGTCAGTGAGCTGTTGGAGTTCTTCAGTCCACTTGGTCCATTGTTGTGCGAGGTGTTCTGGCACAGTGTCATCCCAGGCTGTTCTTAGTCTACACAATTCTTGCAAGATGTTTCTAGCAGGTAGTATGACTGGTGACAACATTCCTAGTGGATCATAGACAGAGCTCATTGTAGACAGGATTCCTCTCCTGGTAAAAGGCTTCTGCTCGATGTTCACCTGAAACTTGAAATGATCTGACCGGATGCACCATTGTACTCCCAAGGCTCTCTTGATGGCGAGTGAGTCCTGGTCGAGATCAAGATCTTTGACTTCTGTTGCTCGGTCCTCAAGCGGAATGGTTAACAGCACGTTTCGACTGTTGGTCGTCCATTTTGTCAGTCTAAAGCCTCCTGTTTGACAAATGGCCGTCAAGTCGTGGAGTAGCTTGATCGCTTCCTGTTCTGAGTTAACTGATTTTAGACAATCGTCGACGTAAAAATTGTTCAACACTGTCTCCACAGCTGCTGCATCAAAAGTACTCCTGTTGTCCTCGGCGCATCTTCTCAGCGCATAGTTCGCACAGCTGGGTGAAGAGGTGGCTCCGAACAAGTGTACCTCCATTCTGTACTCCTGCAGCTCCTTTGAGATATCCCCGTCAGGCCACCATAAAAACCTGAGAAGGTCTGCGTCTTCAGATGGGACCTTGACCTGGTGGAACATGGCCTCCACATCTGCCATAACTGCGATTGGCTCCTGACGAAATCGTGTTAAGACTCCAACCAGACTGCTTGTCATGTCAGGCCCTTGCAGTAGTTGCTCGTTAAGTGTGGTTCCCTGATATGAAGCACCGCAGTCGAATACCACTCGAAGTTTATGCTTCTTGGGGTGGTAGACAGCATGATGTGGAATAAACCACACCTTTCCATCACTCCTGTTAAGCTCTTCGTCTGGGACCTTGACGGCGTATCCCTTGGTTATGACCTGGTTCATGAAGCTGACGTATTCCTCTCGGAACGTCTGGTTTCTCTGAAGCTTCTTTTTCATGTTGAGTGCTCGTTGCTCTGTCATTGCTCTATTGTTAGGCATTTTCACATCTTTGTTCTTCAATGGCAATCCGATAGAGTAGTGACCGTCAACCAGTTTTGTGGATGTAGTGACTCTGTGTATGTAGAGACTCTCAGTTATCTCATTTTGGAGTTACAAGCAAAGCTCGCTGCATCGAATGCAAGATTAGCTGTGTTAAGAAAATATGGAGGCTCAGATGTGTCAAGCGGCTCTAAAGGCAGTAGGGTGGATTCACTGAGGGCTACTCGGAGACAACATGTCAGCTGCAATAGGAGCAGTGGGGCTAGTAATGTATCTCAGCATAGCCATAGTAGTGGAATAGCTGCCGATGCAACGCCTGTTGTGCGACAAGAGCCTGTTACTTCAAAGGGCAATTCTGCAAACACAGACAACCTGGCTTCTGTCATGCAACGCCAAAATGAGATAACTGAGAGTCTAATAAAGCAACAAAAGCTATCTACATTGCCTTCGCCGAATATTCCAGTTTTTAAAGGAGATCCAATGGAATACCATCTATTCATGAGAGCTTTCGAGCATCGCATAGAAAGCAAGACTGAAAACAGCAAAGATCGGCTTTATTATTTGGAACAGCACACATGTGGTCAGCCTAATGACTTAGTGCGCAGCTGTCTTCATATGGATCCTGAACGGGGCTACCCTCAAGCCAAGAAATTATTAAAGGAGCGCTTTGGTGACAAATATAAGATCTCGATGGCATACCTGGACAAGGCTTTAAATTGGCCTACTATCAAGTCGGACGACGCTAAGGCACTTGAAGCATATGCTCTGTTTCTGATCAACTGTAACAATGCAATGTCGGATCTAGAGTACTTGGATGAGATGGAGAATGCTGCAAACATGCGCACAGTTATCTCCAAGCTCCCATACAGGCTGAGGGAGAAATTCAGGAGTGTCGCCATTGACATTCAGAAGAAAGATCGGCGAACAAAGTTCCAAGACGTGGTGTCATTTGTAACCAAACAGGCTGAAATGGCAGCACACCCTGTGTTTGGTGAAATCTCAGGTCAAACAAAGCGCCAACCTGAAAAACCAGCTGGCAAGAAAACCATCATAACGCTAGCCACTGAAGCTAAAGAGCAGAGGGTAGTGAAAGATGTTGCTGGTGCCGAGAACAAGAAAGCTAAAGAGAAGAAACCAAACATGAACATGGCTTTCGTGAAACCGTGCATCTTCTGTCAGGGAGAGCATACCATGGAACAGTGCAAGAAACTTCAAAAAAAGCTGCACAAAGAAAAATTGGAATTCCTTAAGAGTAAAGGACTCTGCTACAGCTGTCTTATAGGAGGACACATGAGCAGTGCCTGTGAAGAAAAGAAGAGCTGTGAGATGTGTTCAGCTAAACACCCTACACTGTTACACATAAAGCAGAAACCTAAAGACATAACAAAAGAAGACACTTCAAGGGAGGAACCAAAAAAGGAGTCTTTACAGGAAGAACAAACTGTGGTCAGTGGATTCGTGGATGCAGGGGAAACTTGCTCTCAGATGGGGGCTGGGGGTGTAGGAACCGTCCTCGCCATTGTTCCGGTGAGAGTGAAGGCAAAGAAAGGCAACAAGGTGCTGACCTGTTATGCGTTTCTGGATCCAGGGAGCAACGCCTCCTTTTGCACTAACAAGCTAGCCAACAGCCTTAACCTGCAAGGAAAAAATGTGAACATCCTACTTACTACTATGGGAGACCAAAAGACCGTCTCGTGCAAGGTGTTGCCAGACCTAGAAGTCAGCAGTCTGGAGGGGGATGACTTTGTCGGGCTCACTGGTGTGTTTACACAAAGGGCCATACCTGCTAGTCAGGAGAATATCCCAACCCAAGAGGACGTGGATAGGTGGCCACACTTACGAGGTGTACGAATTCCATTGATCAAGGCGGATATCGATCTTCTTATTGGGACTGATGTCGCAAAGGCTTTAGAGCCAAAAGAGGTAATCTGCAGCGTGAAAGATGGACCGTATGCAGTACGTACAGTCTTGGGATGGACAGTGAACGGGCCGCTGCGTGAGAACATCGGAAGCTGGTCAAAGGACGGATACCCACAGATCCAAATTAATCGGATATCGGTGGCTCGACTTGAAGAATTGTGGACCCAGCAATTCAAATATGATTTTCCCGAGAATGCTCAAGGAGAGCAGCTTGAGATGTCAAAGGAAGATCAACTGTTTATGGACAGAGTCACTACAAGCGAACAGTTTTTCTTACTAATGTAGAGGCTCGTTCGTAGTGAGACCTTGAGAAAAGTGCTATAGCTTACGCTGACGAAGTCTCTGTCCCAAAGTAACTGTTTCCACTCTCAGTGTCCCTGTGCCTTGTAATAAATCCACTTGAAACGTCTTGAAAGTTGAACTTTAATCCTCGTTTAACTATTACAAAAGTTCTAAGATACAGAGAGTCGGTGAGTCAATATCAGAGAGTCAGAGAGTCAGAGTGTCAGGTAAGAAAAACTGTTCGCTTCCACGGCTTCTCGAGATCTCCCCTGAGAAGCGCGAGACCATTCTTATATAGCTGAATGACTTCTAATTCTAGAGAAGTGTAAGACAGTTCTAATTCTTGTTCTAATTCTTAACATATGAATTCTGATTCTAATTCTTTTAACCTTGTCACATATTATTCATCATCTTAATCATGACATAAACTACTTATATGAAATTACACACTCAAATGAAATTATATATACCATGTAACATAAATTGTAATTCACATCTATATGAACTCCACCTTGGCCGTTACACTGTGTGTAATTTTGAACAATTATAGAAATAATTTCGTACAATTAGTTATTTGAAGTTTATTATTTTTTATGAAATGAAGATTCTATTATGTAAAATTAATAATCACTACCACCACCACCATCAAATACTGTGAATTGTTTTTGTTATTTATTTAAATGTATTTGATGTCGCGAACGCTCGACTTCCGCTTTCGACACTATTACCGCTAAGTGCCTAAAAGCCGCGCCTATTTAATTTTTTATGCCACAGATTTACCGTAGTTTCAGTAAGAGCGCTGACCGGAGAATAGGGGGACTGAATTCTCCGGAGCTCCTGTTCTACCTCGAATAACGCTAAAGCTCAACATTCAAGAAGTCCACATACAGGAAGGAACAACGGTACATATATCATATATGTATATATATATTAGATAGCATGAGGGGAGAAAAAAAACTGACGAGAGAATTTCTGACGTTTTCGGGTTTTTTTCCCCTAATCTGAAATTAAACTGTTAGCTTGATGTGATTGTTAGCTGTGTGCTTTATATTCTCACTCAAATAACAAAGCTAACAGCAAACAAACAGCAGGCATTTAAATCCCCAGGAGACTGATATTCTATCTGGGAATATATATATATATATATATATATATATATATATATATATATATATATATATATATATATATATATGATGAACGTCCTACAAATATAGCAAGTGAAAAAATATCTGTGATTAAGGCTCAAAGTCATCACTGTCATTATGCAAAATTTAAGAAATCTTGGATTATACAGTTATTACGGTATGTGACTCTTTATACTGCTTCAGTCATTCATTAATTCTGAAGGACGCCTTATGGATGAACACATCTCATTTAAATATTGCATTAATATTTGTTTTAAATCTCATCTCAGAGCCAAAACAAGTAAAATTTACTTACCAACTTACTGTCCAGTGTCTTTTAGATATAAAACATTTAAAAAAGGCGTGAAATAGAAATATAAAAAGAGCTTTAATGGGTATATTTGGTATGGACTGCAGTGTTCTATAGGCACTGCCTAAAAGTGGAGCTCCTGATGAGTGTATGAGCAACATATGTACAAGGGCACAAAATCAACCTGAATAGAAGAATAAAATTATAGCATATGAATTCAAATTGTGTAGTGTAGTATATTTCACATCAGTAAATTGCTGCATTGTCTTGTGACAGTGAGACCAATAATGAGATACGCATCGCAATTATGAATACATATATATTCCTTTCTTTGACACTCAGAAACAACACCATGACCTTTATTATGGCGTGACTGTGCTGGGTGCCTGGTGGACAGCAGTGAACCAGCGCTTTCATTTTACAGCATTACTATACAGTTACGATCGAATATTATCAGACATAAGAACTAATTGATATCGATCTTAGATTATCTAAAACTAAGGAAAGATGCACATAATTGCTATTGAGCTATACAATAATTATGTTTACATGAGTGTGCAGAGTAAGAAATCATTCAGGTACAAAAAGCATACGATGCAAAGATACGCTGCCTGCTATGAAAAAAACAGAAGGATAAAAACTTTTGGGGGAAAAAAACCTACTGGAAAACATCCTCCTCGATTGAATGTAGCTTAAGAGTGCAGAGGGTTCAAGCTGCAATCTTGATATTTCAGACTTGATGTCAGACTGTTGTCTGGTTATAACTGTCAATTGTCCAACAAGCTAGTGGACTAACAAACTGTTTTTGTAACTAGTTTTATATGAAACTGTCATTAATATTTTCTGCAAAATGTGTTCATAAATAATCCCACATTATTTTTTAAAAAGCAAATTAGAAATAACCGCTGGATAAAAACCCATCTATCTTATGTAAAGAAAGATATAAATTTTGTTATCCAGTGGTCAAGTGTTTGAGATACGTTGCCTTGCACTTACGGTGGGGTTCATGTTCGTCGTTTGTACGTACGAACATCATACAGTCGCAACAGTCATCAAAAATCAGGTCGATGCACAACCATATTCTCTTAAGTATGGAGCTTCTCTCTGTTGTAATCTGGTCAAGATGCCTCTTCTCCCCACTAATTTTAGAGTCTGTTTTCTAGATTATGTCTTTTAATAATAATAATAATATAAAACAGATTTTTTTTTAACAATCTACTAGAATAAAAAATTAAATAGAATGGTAAGGAAAGGTGATTGTGTTTACACAGAACTGACCTGTGCACATTCTGTATGAACAAACAGCACAAAAGATGTCTGATGCACGCCGCATAAAAGCCAAACTGGAGCGCACAAAACAGCTTGTTGCTGAGATGCATGAAGAAAAGAGAAGAAAAGAAGAAGAAAGAAAAAAGAAAGAGGTGAAATACAGATTGTGTGTGTGTTTTTTTTTAAAATATATTTGTTCCTGTTGTGGTTATACCCGATTTTAAAGACCATTTCTTTGTTTTAGTCTGAGGTACAGCAAATGGCAGAGTGCGCATCAGAAATCTCAGACTTGGATAGAAAGAGAAGTGAGATGTCTGCAGAACTGCCTTTAGGTATTTAATTTTTATAAATTTTAAACCTGCATGCTGGAGATGAGAAGACATCTCATCTCGAATAACATCCACATCCTGTTCAAAATTGTTCATCCCATTTATATGAAAATGAAAGGGCGAGTATATGTTCCCTTTATTGATGTACAGTACTTTTCGTTTTATGTGTGTTATAAGAATGGTACAACAAAGTCCTGGAAATAATGGGAATAAATAAAGTTTTGCCCAGATCAGGAACTTCCTGTTGCAGTGATTTAAGCAAGTCAAATTCAAGTCAAGTCAGGTTTATTTGTATAGCGTTTTTAACAACAGACATTGTTGCAAAGCAGCTTTACAGGAAAGTAGAGGCTTTAAACATGAGCTAATTTTATTCCTAATTTATCCCTGACGAGCAAGCCTGTGAATATGCTATGAAAAGTAAAATTGTGAATCGGTGGACTTCAAAATATGGTCTATACATTGAAGCCTATTTTGTAGCTCTTCAGGGCCCCTGTCAGTCCTTCAGCTCCTTCATGAACAAGCTGTTTGACATTACTGGATGTCCTCAACACATTACAGCTTTTGATGCAAACCATGATTAATGGCATCTGCAAACCCCATTTCCAGAAAAGTTGTTGGAATATTTTCCAAAATGCAATAAAAACAAAAATCTGTGATTTTGTTAATCTATGTGAACCTTTATTTAACTAATAAAAGTACAACAAAAAGATTTTCAATAGTTTTACTGACCAACTTAATTGTATTTTGTAAAGATAAATGAAGTTAGAATTTGATGCCTGCAACACACTCAAAAAAAAATATTGGGACAGAAGCATTACATTGTATTACATCACCTTTCCTTTTAATAACACTTTTTTAATTTTATGGGAACGGAGAATACTTATTGTCACAGTTTTGCAATTAGACATTTTGTCCATTCTTGTTTAATACAAGACTTCAGCTGCTCAAAAGTCCATGGTCACTGCTGTCTGAGTCTCCTCTTCATGATGTGCGATGCATTCTCAATAGGAGACAGATCTGGACTGGCAGCAGGCCAATCAAGCACACGCACTCTGTGTCTACAAAGCCATGCTGTTGTAGCCCGTGCAGCATGAGACCTGGAGTTGTCCTGCTGAAATAAACATTGACTTCCCAGGAAGAGACGTCACCTCTGATGGCAACATATGTCTCTCTAAAATCCCAATATACGCCTCTGCATCAGTGGTACCTTCAGACACATGTAACTCACCCATGCCGTGGGCACTGATGCACCCCCATACCATCACAAATGCTAACATTTGCACCTTTCTCTGATAATGTGTGATCTGGAACCCGTGTGGGGTGCTGTGTGAGACGGCTGCCTCTCCAGTAGCTCTGTAGTTTTTAGCTCTTTAAACCTCTTTTTTTTTCCACCTTTTTACTTTTCTGCTCTTCTTACGAAGACATAGTGTGTTTTTCTTCATATCCCATGGATATTTTTAACTTTAACAAGCAACCAGGAGCCAGTTTTCTCACTTATTCGAGAGAGGAGCTGCTGGCCCTGAAAACAATGGGACGAGCCGGGGTACAACACCCCATCCCGGCGGAGCTGAGGGGGAAACCCAGGGGCTGCAAAGCCGGGTCTAAGCTAAAGGCTAGGCTAGCGGACAACTGGCGGCACTACAAACCATCCATTCCCTCTGTTATCATGGGGAATGTGAACTCGCTGCCGAATAAGGTCGACGAGCTATCCGCACTGAAGAACCAGTGGATTTACCGGGAGAGCAGCTTATTTATTTTTACGGAGACTTGGCTAACACACCTTGTACTGGATGCTAATGTGGACCTGCGGGGATTCACTGCTGTGAGAGCTGACAGAGACACTAAAACATATGGGAAAGGCAAAGCTGGGGACTCATCATCTACGTGAACAACCGCTGGCGTAACCCGGGACATATCTCCATAAAGACTTATGTTGCCCGGACTTGGAGCTGCTAGCCGTTAGCCTGCGGCCATATTATCTGCCGAGGAAGTTCAGTCACGTGATCACCATTTGTGTTTACATCCCTCCGAAGGCAGATGCAGCCGCTGCATGTGAGAGGATTCACTCTGTCACAGCAAGGCTGCAGACACAGCACCCTGAGGCATTTATGATCATTTCTGGGGACTTTAATCATGCTACTTTGGACTATACTTTGGCTGCTTTTTACCAGGCTGTGGACTGTCCAACTAGGAACAACAGGACAATTGACTTGCTGTATGCTAATGTGAGGGATGCATACAGAGTCACACCCCTCCCCCCACGAGGGAAGTCTGACCACAACCTGGTTCGTCTACAGCCGAAGTACACCCCCCAGTCCAAAGGCAGCCTGCAACAACTAGCTCCATCAGGAGGTGGTCCCCTGAAATGGAAGATGCCCTCAGAGACTGCTATAACACCACAGACTGGGATGTGCTTCTTAGCCCACACTGTGAAGACATAGAGGGGCTGACACACTGTCTGACGGATTACCTCAACTTCTGTGCAGACGTGGTTTCCCCCGCTAAGACTGTACGGTGTTACCCTAATAACAAGCCGTGGGTAACACAGGAAGTCAAAGCTGTCCTCAACAAGAAGAAGGCTGCCTTCAGGAACAGGGACAGGGAGGTGATGAAAGCAGCACAGCAGGAGGTGAAACACTGAGTGAGGGAAGCTAAGGACAGCGACAGGAGAAAGGTGGAGCAGAAGCTGAAGGATAACAGCATGAGGGAGGTCTGGGAAGGTGTGAAAACCATCACAGGCCACAACACAAAGACCAGAGTCATGAGGGGACAGTGGAGAGGGCGAACGAGTTGAATAACTGCTTCAACCGGTTCAACCAGCCTACGTCCTCCTCCCCCTCACTGCAGCCATCTCTCCTTCTTCCCTCAACACACCTCCCCCCAGTCATCGCAGCAGCCCCCTCCTCCCCCACCTCAACACAGAGTCCTCCATACATTACTGTAGACCAGGTCAGAGGTCAACTGAGGAAGCTTCACCCCAGGAAAGCAGCAGGCCCGGACAAGGTGTGTCCCCGACTACTGAAGACCTGCGCTGCTGAACTGGGTGAACCACTCCAACGCATCTTCAACCTCAGCCTGCAGCTGGGGAGAGTGCCCACCCTCTGGAAGACATCATGCATCGTTCCAGTTCCCAAGAAGAACCGGCTCAGTGAGCTGAACGACTTCTGACCAGTGGCACTCACTTCACATCTGATGAAAACGTTGGAGCGGCTCTTCCTCAGCCTTCTCAGACCCCAGGTGTAACATACCCAGGACTGTCTGCAGTTTGCGTACTGGACAGGTGTTGGTGTGGATGACGCCATCCTCTACCTGTTACACCGAGCCCACTCGCATATCGATAAGGGAAATGGCACAGTGAGGATCCTTTTCTTGGACTTCTCGAGTGCCTTCAACACCATCCAGCCCCTTATGCTTCAGGACAAACTGAACAGAATGCGAGTGGACCCCTGCCTGGTCACCTGGATCTCCAGCTATCTCACCGACAGGCCACAGTACGTCAGGCTGAAGGACATCACGTCTGACACTGTGTTTAGTAGCACCGGAGCACCCCAGGGCACAGTGCTGGCCCCTCTTCTCTTCACCCTGTACACCGTGGACTTCTGCTACAACTCAGAGCTGTGTCACATTCAGAAGTTCACCGATGACACAGCCATCGTGGGGTGTATCAGGGACAACAGAGAGGAGGAGTATAGGAGCCTGGTGAGGGACTTTGCCATTTGGTGCAACAGGAACCATCTGCAGCTCAACACCTCAAAGACCAAGGAGCTGGTCATTGACTTTGGGAGGTCCAGACCAAGGTCACGACCAGTTCTGATTGAGGGAGTCAAGGTGGAGGCTGTGGATTCCTACAAGTACCTCGGGCTGTGGCTGGACAGCAAGCTGGACTGGACTTACACCACCAACCACTTGTACAGGAAGGGACAGAGCAGGCTATACTTCCTGAGGAGGCTGCAGTTCTTTAACATCTGCAGGAAACTCCTGTGGATGTTCTATCAGTCCGTGGTCACCAGTGTCCTGTTTTACACCGTGGTGTGCTGGGGGGGCAGCACATCCAAAAAGGACACATCCGGGCCGGCTCTGTGGTCAGCATGAAGCTGGACTCTCTGGTGACAGTGGCAGAGAAGAGGACTATGGACAAACTACTGAACATCATGGACGATGCCAGGCAGCCTCTGCACACCGTCATCAGCAACCAGAGGAGCCTGTTCAGTGACAGAATGCTCTTTCCCAAGTGCAGGACTAACAGACTTAAAAACTCCTTTGTCCCTCATGCCATCAGACTGTACAACTCCTCTCTGGGGGGGAGAATGGGTAACAGGAGGACAGAGGACGGGAAGGAGCAGTAGCCTAGCCTGACAATAAGCAATACTGGACAATACTGTACCTATATTTTATATTTCATGTTTGTAAGGAGGTTGTGTTTGCACCGCGGATAAGAGGGAAACACAATTTCAATTCTCTGTATGTCCTGCACATATGGCATTATTGACAATAAAGTGAACTTGAACAGTGTGCAATATAATGTACAGTACCTCTTCTGCTGGCCTTTTTTTTCCCCCTCTTCCCCATATCTTATTCTTTTTTTATATTTGTATGTGTAAATACCTAATTTAATTTAATTTATCTAGAAGTTTTTCTCTATTTCTATTCTCCTGTTTATCCTGTGATGATGCCACTGGAATTTTAATTTCCCTGAGGGAACCCGCCCAAAGGGATCAATAAAGTTCTATCTAATCTAATCTAATCTAATCTAATCTAATCTAATCTAATCTAATCTAATCTAATCTAATCTATCTAACAGACTGGATGGTCATTTTCACCTTTGGCACAGAGAACCCAATGTCTGGTTTTCTCGAAAACAGCACGTTTCCACTGTCTTCTGGTCCATCTGAGATGAGTTCAGGCTCAGAGAAATCCGCTTTGTTTCTGCATAGAATTGATGAATGGCTTTCTCCTTGTGTAATACGGTTTCAGGTTGCATTTCTGGATGCAGCGATGGACTCTGTTAAGTGAGAAGAGTTTTCCGAAGTACTCCCGAGCCCATGTGGCTATATTTGTCACATTAGTATGATTGTTTCTCAGGCAGTGCCACCTGAAGGCTCAAAGGTCACACATATTCGACAGTGGTTTCCAACCTCACCCTTTACACACTGAGATGTCTCTGAATTCCCTGAATCTTTTCACAATATTATGTACTGTAGATTTTGAAAGACCTAAATTCTCTACAATGTTGTGTAGAGAAATGTTCTTTTTGAATTGACTAACGATTGTCTCATGAATTTTGGCACAAAGGAGTGAGCCACGACCCATCCTTGCTTGCAAAGACTGAGCCTTTGGTGCATGAGATCCTTTTACACCCAATCATGATACTGTCACCTGTTACCAGTTAACCTGCTTATTGTGGAACCTTCCAGAAAGGTGTTACTTGAATAACCTCCAAACTTTTCAGTCTTATTTTGTCTCTGTCTCAAATTTTTTGAGTGTGTTGCAGGCATCAAATTCTAACTTTGTTTATATTTACAAAATACAATTAAGTTGGTCAGTAAAACTATTGAAAATCTTTTCTTTGTTCTTTTGTCGGTTAAAGGAAAAGAAAGCTCGTGGTTAAAATATAGTTATGAATGTAACCCCTTTTTAAACGGGTGCTAGTCACTCAGCACAGTACAGGCTACTTAGAGTTACACTAAATGACAATAAATAATGGCGCAACAGGATCCTGAATTCTCAGCGGTGGAATGATGAGCTGGCTGAGATTCCTGATACCATAAATTTACAAGTACAATAGAGATATAATAATAATAATAATAATAATAAATCTAAAGAATGATAAATTTAATAGAGCGGTGCCTCCACTGTGAAAATACTGCACTTACCTTTGAAGCTAGTGTATGGTGTATTTCCTCAGAAGTTAAAATAAACAGTAGCATATGAGTGCATTAAACCAGTGGTGAATGCAAAGCTAATAGCCTATCTGCAGTGTGTAAATGTCAGCACATTCAAATATTGTTTAAAAAAAATTAGCAGCCAATATACCCAAGATATAATTAAATAATAATGATTGTTATTTATTAATAATAATAATAATAATAATAATTATTATTATTATTATTATTATTATTATTATTATAGGAAATATTATTGATATAACAAAGGCTTCCCTGAGAAGTGAGGAATGAATTGACCAAAGTTAGTAAAACAAAACAAAAAAAACCCTGCGAGAGAGAGGAGTGTAAACAGTTTTCACTTAAAGCATTAAATGGAGTCTCTCGCTCAAGATTAAATGGACAAGTAAGGTTAACAAGACAAGTAGGCAAAAACAAACACCTTAAAAGTTAGCTAATAAATGGCTGCAGCCCTACAGATATCAAACCTTATTAAGTCGTCATTACATGGGTTAAGACAAACAGAGATTTAACCAAAATGCCCATCAAAACCGCATGAACTACATAAACGGGGGGGGGGAATAAGTAAATAAATAAATAAAAGTATCAAATCAACAAACAAGAGCACTGTTGGGGCCTGTTGGTGCACTAGTTCGCAACTCCCTGCAGTCCCAGGAGGCCGTACCCTTGGCTGGTATCCTAGCCAGGTGTTAGCCTCAGCAGCAGCTTTCTGGTGGGCCCAGCTCCGGAGAAATGAGAGGAGTCCTTGGGGGAGTGACAATCCTCAGCAGTGATGTAGAGCTAACAGCAGTCAGCTAAGCGTCAGTGGTGTAGCAGTAACTTTAGCCAGCTAACCCCAGTAGCTAACAGCAGGACAACTAAGTTAACCTTATCACTTCAAAATGCGGGAAAGAAAAAAAAGGGGACAAACAGCAAGGAGTCCCTTAGAATGATCACCGACTTACACAGGTCGAAGTTACAAGCTATAAAGTCTCCCCAAACCAGTACTGCAGAAAACGGGATCCTCTCTCTTCCAGGGCTTGACACGGACTCTCGTGAGCATCTCTTGTGAGGTGATAGAATGTTGAGAGGGCTTGCGATTTCGCGGGCATTTTTTGATGTACAAAATATCATTGGTTGATAGCAAAATTCAAATAAAAATATAAAGAACAAATAAATATGATTGGTCTGAATTTACCGTACGTCATAACACATCAGAGCAGTGAAAATATTCTAAACCACAAGGCATTATGGTAAATAGAGTTAATTAACATAGAAAATAGGTCAGGCCAATATAGAGTATAAAATACAGTATTATTTTAGAGGACCTTACATGAAGATAGATTATGATATGAATTAACAATTCATGCAAATAATTAAAAATAAGGAGCTCACACAACTAAGATATCCATCTCCGAAAGTCAATTTCTATGCAGAATTCCCCCATCGTCGAATGCCGCCATTGAAAATATTTTAACGAATCAGAAAAATCCCCCTCGATCATTTGCGGCAGTGCTCTGATGTCACTTGGGTACAGCACATGTAAGCTCCACATGGAGTATTTATATCCCTGGTACAAGAAGTGCTGCCATGACAGCCTCATTCTGCGGACCGTAACCTTGCTAGACTACCTACAAACAGATCTGCACACAATCTGACTTACCTAAATCTGTCGAAGGGGTAAGTGTGTGAGTTTTTACATGTTCCTGGCAGCATAAGCACTCGTTAGCATGCTCTTGACTCATTCATAAAAAAACTTCCTCATCAAGACGTCACCAGGCTAACCTACCATAATTACCGTGGTAGACAGTCCAACCCCCACGGCAACGCAGAAAGAGGGTAAACAAATACTGCTTTACTATACGGGATTTATGTGAACATTACAGGAGGATGCAACAATGGCAGAAGTGGGGAAAAAACTAGCCTGCATCAATTCCCAAAGGACAAAAAGGTAAGAAGGTAACGGATAAACACCATTTGCCGCACAGGGACCGACCTCTCACGGGCTGACTGGAATGGTCCTTCGGGTGCAAAAACAGCACATTCGCAGCTCGTGTGCTTGGAATATTTTGAAGAAAATTGTTTCACTCTGTGATGCCGCGGATGCTGAGCGCGTCATCACGGCGTCCTAAGTGGCCGCCATTGAACGTTTGAAACGCTATTCCCCCATGCAAACTTTCATTGCCCCTGTCATAGTTTATCTATGGACTTCAATAACTACTGCGTGAAACAGTACATCACGTTTGCATTGTGTTTTAAGCCTTGTGTTCTAATGTATGTGTGCACACATTAGTTAGTGACGCAAACGCGACATTCATATGCAAACACATCACTCACGCATCCATCACAAACACTACACAACATTACACAAACAGCGGGTACTTCACCTGTGTCATTTTATGCATGAATGCTTTAGAAATGATGTTCCAACATGTGGTATTGCAACCGCTTAGTTTTGAGATGTCTAAGTGCATCTACAAGTGTTTGCTTAGCATTTTAAATGGGTAGTTCTTACCTGGGTTTCACCATTACCGCGCAGTCCTAAAAGATGCGCATGAGTATTCCAGAACATTATATTTCCGCGGTAGATTCGCGAGTGCACATGGTTGCACCCTCGCGGTAGTAACTTGGTGTTTGAAGCATGAAATGACTGTAATGATAAATATGCATGTGTAATATGTTTATGTAGAAGGCCTAATATAATTTATTTTGGTATGGTACCATTTTAACTCATTATATTTAATAATTATGTCATCCTGGTTGTAAACACCCCTGTAGTTTTTTGGGGTAATGGTATAGTCTTCCTGCGGGGTGCGCCAGGTAGCCCTGATAATGGGGAGAATTGTCAGTAGAGGGGAGAGCTCCTTGATGATCAGACGTGCGTGTCTGTGCTCTAAATACTCAGCTGTGTGAGTAAGTCGTGTCTTGAATTGACATTGTGAGCCTTTGGCTATTTCTTTTGTTTGTTATGTTGGCTTCCCATAGCCCATTTATTTTCTTGTAAGTAGTGTAAATATGCAGATGCATATATTTTCCTACATTTAATTTAGATTTAGTTTCTTTATTTTCTTGTGTCACTGGCTCAGTGGATTTTCATTGCGGTGCTGCAAAAAAAAAAAAAAATGGAAAAAACTGGATTTCTGTCTCCTGCTGGATTCTTGTGCCACTACTCCTAGACCCCTCGACACTCTACTTTACAACACTTGGTGTCAGAAGTGGGATTTCCAGTGTCAAGAGAGAGTGGCACCCCACGATGTCTCAGCAGGCCGAATTCCAACAAGCAGCAGCAAGACCCAGAACGGCGGCGGATGAGCCAGCAGCACTCCTGGCGGTGAAGGACGATGTTAGTACGGTTCCAAGGCCCCACTCAGCACCCCCTGATGACCGGACGGCAAGGTTGGAGGCGACGCTGCACTCCTTCATTCAAGCGCAGCAAGCGAGAGATGACCGCGAGGACCGGCGATGGAGGTCGATGCAGCACCAATTCAACCAGCTCCAGATGCTGGTGAACACAGAACACCTCAACTACAGCCCGGTGAGGGGAGCTACGAGCCATCCACCAGAACCAGAACCAATGGACGACCACAGCCCAAGGCGGGAGCAGCTGCAGACAAGCACAGCCATTCGTGTACCAGAAGCTCCAGCACCAGTGGCAGTCCAGGAAGCAGAGCCCACTTCGGCAGAGGATCAGAGGCCAAGACAGCAACACCCTCGCACGCGCTCACCCAGCTCTGTGTCTGAACCTTTCAGGCCGGTGAGTGCTACACTTTCAGCTTTTTACGGGTGGATGCCGTCAAGATCCCCAAAGATGACGCCGTACAGGGAAGATGAAGATATAGAGCATTACTTGACAACTTTTGAACGCCTAGCAATGGCAAACCAGTGGCCAATGAGCAGTTGGGCTGTGTACCTTGTTCCCCTTTTGACAGGGAAAGCCCGTGCAGCGTATGTCGCAATGGACATTAGAAACACTATGGACTACGTCAAAGTGAAACACGCGATACTGACAAAGTTTGAAATAGACCAGGACACGTACCGCCATCGGTTCAGGTCTATGATAATGATGGAAGGAGAAACCGCCAAGGAGCTGCAAGCAAGGCTGAGCGATCTATACAGCAAGTGGATCCGCCCAGAGGAGAAGACAAAGGCTGAGATAGGAGACGCCATCATCTTGGAGCAGTTTTTGAGAATGCTAAACCCAGAGCTACGTATATGGGTGAAAGAACGAAATCCAAAGTCATCCAAGGAAGCTGCTGACCTAGCAGAGGCCTACGTTGGTGCTCGCCGGCACAGAGGGACGTTCCAGCTCGGGGCCCATGACAACTCCAGGAGACGGAGCCATCCACCACAACTAGACCCAGCACGTCAGCCTTCCGGTAAGTCTGTGGGTGGTGGTGGTGGTGGTCGTGATTTTAGGAGGTCCTATAGTACCCCTGTTAAGCCCGATACCCATGTTAGGCCCAATACTCCTGCTAAGCCCAAGCCTAGAGTAGTTTGCTACAACTGCAGCCAACCTGGCCATATCAAACCTGAGTGCCACTTAGCCGCTGTTAGTGAAGCTAACCTGTGCTACACACCTAGCAACATGGCTCACACACCCATACACACATCTAACACCTCTGATTCCTTTGTGCCAGTTACCATCAGGGGACGCACATGGCAGGCTCTCATTGACACCGGCAGTAGCCAGACCTTCATTCGGCGAGCATGTTTAGATCCCCTCTCACCACTAGATGGCAAGGTGAAGGTTAGATGTATTCATGGCGATGAATCCGAACATCAAACTGCTGACATTCAAATGGAAATTGAAGGCCAGAAGTATTTACTCACCGTTGGCATTTTGGATAGTTGTCTATATCCTGTAATACTTGGCCAGGATGTACCTGTGTTGGTGGAGCTCCTTAAGTCACCAGTAGCTACCGCCTGTGTAACGACTAGGTTACAAGCTGACAAGTTGATGGCCGAGTTGCCTTTCCCTGATAATCAGCCTACAAGCAAGCCTAAAAAGTCAAGGTCTGTGAGAAGGAGGGACAAAGTTTTGGGAACTCCTCTACAGGAGCAGTTGCCCCTCCCACCACTAGATGGCAGTGTGGTGGATAGTGCTGATTTTAAAGATTTACAAAAGACTGACATGACTCTGAAAAGATGTTGGGAGACGGTTGCAAGTGAGGATGAGGTGGCAAAAGCTAAAGTGTGTGGGAAGGATTGTTTTATTGTGAGAGACGGAATGTTGATGAGAGTGAGTGAGGAAGGCGAGCAGGTTGTTGTCCCTGAACCCTTAAGATCCAAGGTCTTTGACCTTGCTCACAGCGTCCCTTGGTCTGGCCATTTAGGACAGCAGAAGACACTTGCAAGAGTAGCCAAACGTTTCTACTGGCCCAAAGTGTATCAAGAGGTTACACAATACTGCAAATCTTGCCCCACTTGCCAACTCACATCTCACACGCACAGAAGCACAAAAGCACCCCTCATCAACATGCCCATTATTGATACTCCCTTCACACGCATTGCCATGGATGTAGTTGGTCCTTTGGAAAAGAGCAGAGCAGGACACCATTACATGCTTGTAATTTGTGATTATGCTACCCGTTACCCTGAGGCTTATCCCTTGAGAAATGTCAAGTCTAGACAGGTGGCCAACTGTCTGATCCAACTCTTCTCACGTGTAGGCATCCCCAGTGAGATCATTACTGATCAGGGTACGAATTTTAACTCGAGGTTTATGAAGCAAGTCTACTCCCTGCTTGGCATTAGGCCTATTAGGACCACCCCATACCATCCACAGTCTGACGGACTGGTTGAACGTTTCAACCAGACCCTCAAAGCGATGTTGAGGAAGTTTGTGTGTGACTCTGGCTCCGACTGGGATACCTGGCTGCCGTATCTTCTGTTTGCTTACAGAGAGGTCCCCCAAGCATCAACAGGCTACTCCCCCTTCGAACTGCTCTATGGTCGGCAAGTGAGAGGGCCCCTGGACGTTCTGAAGGAGGCGTGGACGGGGGAGCAACCAGCACAGCAGGCCGGCGTAGCAGAGTACGTGCTCAAGATGAGGGCCAAGCTCGAGGAGCTGCGCAGCCTGGCTCATGACAATCTGGCCCAGGCCCAGTCACAGCAAAAGTCCCTGTACGACCGGACCGCCAAAAGCCGCACCTTCAACCCTGGCCAGAAGGTGCTGCTGCTACTCCCATCATCTGGCAGCAGTCTACTGGCAAGATGGCAGGGCCCCTTCAAGGTGCTGGCAAAGGTGGGTCCGGTGACTTACGAACTGGCTATGCCGGACCGACGCCAGCCCAGGCAGAAGTTCCACATCAACCTCCTGAAAGAATGGGTGCCACGGCCGGATGCCGTCAGCCACCTGAACTGGGCTTGTGTGGTGGAGGAAGAGGAGGAGTCGAAGGAGCAGTACTTCCCGACCAGTGGAGGTGAGACCCCTCTCCCGCTGGTGCAGCACCTGTCCAGTCAACAGCAGGAAGACCTACAGCAGATCATCCCTGATGGTCTGTTCAGGGAGGAGCCTGGCCGGACGACGCTCATTCAACACGACATTTGGCTGACAGGACCTGGGCCCATTCGCCAGACCTCCTTCCGCGTGCCAGCCAGACTCATCCCGGCGTTGAAGGTGGAGGTCCAGGAGATGCTCGAAATGGGCGTCATCGTGCCATCACACAGCGAATGGTGCAGCCCTGTGGTCTTAGTCCCCAAAAAGGATGGGAAGCTGCGCTTTTGTGTTGATTTCTCCAAGCTGAATTCTATTTCAGCTTTTGATCCTTACCCTATGCCCAGGGTGGACGAAATGGTGGAACGACTGGGCAAGGCACAGTACGTCAGTACCCTTGACCTCTGTAAAGGGTACTGGCAGGTGCCTCTGACGCCTGAGGCCCAGGAGCTGACCGCCTTTCGTGCCCCATCCGGATTGTACCATTTCACCACAATGCCTTTCGGTCTGCACGGAGCTGCTGCTACCTTTCAGCGGCTAATGGACCAAGTGCTCAGGGGGGCGGAGTCATATGCCGCCGCCTACATTGACGACGTCGTCATTTACAGTGCCACATGGGAGGAGCACCTGTCACACCTGGCAGATGTGTTCCGCAGAATCAGCGAGGCAGGCCTGGTGGCCAATGCTGGCAAGTGTCAGCTGGCGCGACCTGAGGTCTGCTACCTGGGGTATGTGCTGGGAGGCGGGAACATCAAACCCCAGGTGAGCAAGATTGAAGCTGTTCGCGGCTGCCTGCCACCCACCACCAAGAAGGGGGTCAGATCCTTCCTGGGTCTGGTGGGGTGGTATAGGCGGTTCATCCCTAGCTTCTCCTGTCGTGCTGCCCTGCTTACCAACTTGACCCACAAGAGCAGTCCCAACAAGGTCGTGTGGACTGCTGACTGCCAGAAAGCTTTTGAGGATTTAAAGGACTGCCTGTGCAACAGCCCGGTGCTCCAGAGTCCCAACTTCGACCTCCCTTTTACAGTACAGACAGATGCCTCGGGATCGGGGCTGGGGGCTGTACTTCTGCAGGGGGAGGGAGAGGACAGGAGGCCGGTGCAGTACATTAGCCGCAAGCTTTTTGCCCGTGAGACTAGGTACTCCACGGTCGAAAAGGAGTGCTTGGCCATTAAGTGGGCCTTGGACAGTCTGAGATACTATTTACTGGGGAAACAGTTTGTACTTGAGACTGATCACCGAGCACTCCAGTGGCTTAATCGCATGAGGGACAGTAATGCCCGAGTGACACGGTGGTATCTTTCACTGCAACCGTACAGCTTCACCATCCGGTACAAGGCCGGGAAGGACAATATCACTGCTGACTTCTTGTCCCGCCTCCATGAGGAGGTCCAAGCTTAAGGAGGGGGGTGTGTGATGCCGCGGATGCTGAGCGCATCATCACGGCATCCTAAGTGGCCGCCATTGAATGTTTGAAACGCTATTCCCCCATGCAAACTTTCATTGCCCCTGTCATAGTTTATCTATGGACTTCAATAACTACTGCGTGAAACAGTACATCACGTTTGCATTGTGTTTTAAGCCTTGTGTTCTAACGTGTGGGTGCACACATTAGTGACGCAAACGCGACATTCATATGCAAACACATCACTCACGCATACATCGCAAACACTACACAACATTACACAAACAGCGGGTACTTCACCTGTGTCATTTTATGCATGAATGCTTTAGAAACGATGTTCCAACATGTGGTATTGCAACCGCTTAGTTTTGAGATGTCTAAGTGCATCTACAAGTGTTTGCTTAGCATTTTAAATGGGTAGTTCTTACCTGGGTTTCACCATTACCGCGCAGTCCTAAAAGATGCGCATGAGTATTCCAGAACATTATATTTCCGCGGTAGATTCGTGAGTGCACATGGTTGCACCCTCGCGGTAGTAACTTGGTGTTTGAAGCATGAAATGACTGTAATGATAAATATGCATGTGTAATATGTTTATGTAGAAGGCCTAATATAATTTATTTTGGTATGGTACCATTTTAACTCATTATATTTAATAATTATGTCATCCTGGTTGTAAACACCCCTGTAGTTTTTTGGGGTAATGGTATAGTCTTCCTGCGGGGTGCGCCAGGTAGCCCTGATAATGGGGAGAATTGTCAGTAGAGGGGAGAGCTCCTTGATGATCAGACGTGCGTGTCTGTGCTCTAAATACTCAGCTGTGTGAGTAAGTCGTGTATTGAATTGACATTGTGAGCCTTTGGCTATTTCTTTTGTTTGTTATGTTGGCTTCCCATAGCCCATTTATTTTCTTGTAAATATGCAGATGCATATATTTTCCTACATTTAATTTAGATTTAGTTTCTTTATTTTCTTGTGTCACTGGCTCAGTGGATTTTCATTGCGGTGCTGCAAAAAAAAAAAAAGGAAGAAACTGGATTTCTGTCTCCTGCTGGATTCTTGTGCCACTACTCCTAGACCCCTCGACACTCTACTTTACAACACACTCAAATAACTCGGATGCACCGGGCATTAGGAATACCGTACAAGCCAGCGCTGAATCCAGATGCGGTTCCCACAATCTTCGGCCAAAAAGCAGACAAGACAAACAAGACAACATGGTCAGTAGTCCGCAAAAGAGAAGTTCAAAGGGTAAGAAAACACCTTTTATGGCTTCCCTAACTTTTAATTTAGCGTGAGTCCGTCACTGCATCAAAAAATTGCTGATGCAGCTAAGCAGATTGATGTTTGTTGTATGATGAGTGCCTTGCTTTGATTTAGTGTTGCCAAAAAACCCTCGGTAATGACTAACTAAAACAACTCTATAAATATTGTTCACTTGTGTATAACCAATTGATATGGTAATGCTTCTTTATCATAATCATCGTCACTATTCCTGTCATTGTCCGAAAGACTCAAGGAAATCAGTGAAGAAATGTCACTGGCACTATGGTCCATTTCATCGAATATGGCTGTGTACTGTAAGTGATGTCACACTTTACGGAAACCATCCGGAAAGCAGCTCGGGTGCTTCCGGCAATATTTCCACCTTTTTTCGTACAAGTGTGATATAATTTCAGCCTCGTTTTACAGGTAAAGAGTTCGGGTTTGTCCGTAAGTCAGGGTTGCATCTCGTTAATACACTATTTCAGATATATAGTGAAAAAATCAACATTGTCACCTTAGTAGACCTTTCGCTTTGCCCCTTCAGTACTGAAGCGCAACACTCGGCCTTGTATCCAAGTGACGTCACGCATCGTCCTTCCAACAGGCAACATGGCAGCCTACTGGTGGCATTAGAGCAGCAATACAAAAACACCCTCAACTTTCTCATAAATGGTCAAACATGCCTGAAACTTTTCTTACGGGCTCTCAATATTACAAGCTACCAACCCATGCATGTATTTGCGTTACATTTTCCATTCCTTTAAATAAAGGTTCATGTGAAATTAACAAATCGCAGATGTTTGTTTTGATTGCATTTGGGAAAATACCCCAACTTTTCTGGAAATGGGGTTTGTATAATCATAATCAGTTGAATGGCCTTTTGAGTTCAAGCGACATGAAAAACAAACCAGAGTATGATAAATGAAGTTGATGACAATGGAGTTTTCTCTGGGTTCTCTGTTTTCCTCCCACCTCCCAAAAAGCATACCAATAGCTGAATTTGTGCCTTTAAATTGTTCCTAGATGTGAATGATCATGTGAATATTTGTGTGCTTGGTGTCACATGATGAAATGGCATCCCATGCAGGGTGTATTCCTGCCTAGTGTTCCCCGGGATTGGCTTAAGATCCCCCGTATTCGAACCAGGATAAAGCAGTTACTAAGAATGAATGAATGAATTTTAACAAAATTGTAACAAAATTTAAGAACTACACTGGTTACATGTAAAGTTTTTAAAAAAAACAATAAATGTCTTAGAACGGGACAATATGCGACAAAGTAGTTTATTCAGTTTGCTTCAACGTTGAAGGAGTACAATAAAAAGTTGGTCCTGTTTGTGCACTGATGTCTTTACATTGTGGAAGTGCAATTATGTGTATTAATGTGTACATAGTTACTTTCTTGTGGACTTAATTGTGGAGCGATCAGACAGAAAGTGACTATTTGTGTCGTGTTAATACTTCCCTTTGAAAGGACAAAATTTACAGTCATGTTTTCATGTCCTCATTGCATCCAGGTTTTCCTCTGCAGTGCAGTTTTGCATTTTTCACCTTTTTAGCTTTCTCACACATCTGATAATGCAGAACAGTATTTTCATTGAATCCGGTGTGTTTGAGTTTGTGACTCATATTTCCCAAGACCAGCATGTGAAAACATTGCTTGAGTAAACTTCATAACATATAATAGAGAAGGCTCTCTTTCTCCTAAAGTATATTTCTTTTTATGCCACGTACAGCTTGGAAGTACTTTTCTCTTGTCATTTTAGAGCAAATGTATAGATATCTGGGTTTTTAATTAATGAGGTTTTATATAAGCAATGACATCTCTTTTTTTTCCCACCATAATAGTCACATTTTATGTACTTTTGTTTAAAAACATACACTCCAAACTGTCCCAGTGGTCAAAGTTTTCTACTTAGTTTTGTCATTTATCTGATGTGTACACATGCAGCATTGTGGTAAAGCCAGAGGTGGACAAAGTACCCAACTTCATTACTTAAAGGAGATACGCAGAATCATGGCCTCACTTTTTGTTTATAAATGCCTTGAGACCTCAAGAATGGCACAGGAATAGTTTTAAGTGTGAACAATAAATCTAATAGTCATTTTTACGATTAAAGTGATTTATATAGGTAGCGGTCTGAGTGAATGACCTTGACATCTGTGACGTCACCGCAGGAAGGCTATCTGTCTCATCGCCATTTCCGCTATACTAAAACACAGGGCTGACTGCAACTCCGATCCTCCATTTTGAGCTAATTTATCGCCATGCCATCTAGATGTGTTGCTGGCTGGTGCAGCAACACAACAGAAGGTGGATTTACATTGCATTCATGGCCCAAGAATGTTCAAACTGCAAAGATTTGGACGCGTTTTGCGAGAAGTTCACGGGCACATTGGGCGCCCACAAAGTGGTCTCTCCTCTTCTCTGCACATTTCATTGAAGACTTATACGAAACCTCTGATCTGTTGAGGAGTGTTGGCTGTAAGCCCGTATTGAAAGAGGGTGCAGTACCAACAATTAAAGGAAAAGAAAACTACAAGAAAAGGAAAGTAAGTTCAGTTGCACCAGTTCTTCTGGAGTGTGAGCCGAGGGTTGTTGCTAAAAACCCAGGACGGAACGGCATGGGACGGGATGTGACGTATTATCGCTCAAACAGTGGTTGTTGCTAAAACAACCCCGCGGTTGTTGCTAAAACCAGCGACGTCCTGTCCTGGGTTTTAGTAATTGCCTGAGCCGAGCAGTAAGGGCGGAGTACTCAGCATGGAGAAAATGGAGAATGAGTGGACCAGCCGTCTGATTTCTCCACTGGATATGCTTGCCTCAGCAGCAATATCTCACCCTAACGTGGAAGAAGTGAATGAACAGAGAACTGAACGAACAACTGAAAGTCAGATTGTTTCAAAGCAATCAGCCACAAGGTCAGCCTTCAAGAAGCGAGAACACGGGTAAGATGCAACTCTCATTTGGATACAAAACAAAAACAACAACACTCGTTGTTTACCTGCATTTAGATTAATACATGCAACTTGTATTGTGTGTTTAAGTTACCAGTATAAGATTATTTAATTTGCTTCAGAATGTGATTGTCTCAGTTCATCTGATTTATTTAATTAGCCTTTTACATTTTATCAGTGAAAATGCATGCACATACATGTATGTTGCATAAGTTATAACACCCTATCCTGTTTTAATGAGAGCCAATCCACAATCAATGAAGTTAAATCAGTCTTAGTTGAGCAAGTCGGTAATGGTATTTCTTACTTTCACCATAAATTTTTACTTATATGACTTTGGTCTATAGCTGTCAAAGGCCTCGGCCTTAAAACCAGTTCCTGCTGTGACGTCATGCACTCAGGACTGGCTGGCTCAGCGGGGTAGCTCGAATGCCAACTTTGCGGTCTATTTTAACTTAAATTCCCATTTATGCAGCATACAAAAGTCAAGGATGGAGATACTGTCCACTCAGAAATGTATTTAAAAATAAAGGTTCTGCGTACTTTAAGTCAAAGTACAGATCCCACTGGTCAAATGTTACTCCAATACAAGTCAAAATTGTACAGTCAAATTTTTACTTAAGTTAAAGTACTGAAGTACTTGAAAAATACTTGAGTATTAAAAGTACATTTTCGGTCAACGCATTGTTGTATTATTGCCACAGCACTTACAATACCTAATGCTTCTGAAGCAACCTACTAGATTTACTGACTAGCTTGTAGGATCTGTAGCATAAACACCTTTAAACACAGATTTCTACATTGTTTATTTGGCAAGATTATGCTAAAATATATTTCTGAAAGCACTTCAGATAAGTTAACATTATTCATGTTGGCGTAACTCCATTTTTACATGCTAACTAACAGTGTCCAAGTTAACTAGCTATGTGTTAATGTTAGCCATGGACAAGACTATGGCAACTTGGCGGTCAAACCCATAGAAAGTCATTTCACTAACCAGACTGCGTAGCTATTGCAATGTTATTGCTAGTGCTGAAAGCACATCAAACTTCATTGCAAGCTTTCTCTTGGAATAAAATGTTTACATGCCTCAATATGCTTCCGCAGGTTGGACGGCAAGTTTTTGTAAGTCATGATGTGGTTCGTTTTAGGCAAACAATTAAAACAAAACGAATCTTTAATCTGTGAAGAAAACTGAAACATGGGTTCTAGGTATGGCCCTGGGTACGTGCATTCCCCAGAAGAACTGCCTCCTTCCATTCGGCCATCAACTGATCGTGTTCAAATAATGCTGCTGAGAAATCACTGAACTTTATTTTATACAGTCTATGGACGTGACGTGACCCTAGTGATTTATTGATAGGCTGTCTCAGTGTCATCTGCGAAAAAACCAATCACGTTTTAGAAAAGAAGATTAAAAAAAAACATCCACTTTCAAAGCTGCTTCATAGTAATAAGGACATTGATCGAAATGTGGAGTGAAAAGTACGATATTTCTCTTTCAAATATAGTGAAGTTAAAGTCATAAGTTTTCAAAAATAATAATACTTGAGTAAAGTACAGATACTCAAAAAGTGTACTTAAGTACAGTACTCAAGTAAATGTACTTCATTACTGTCCACCTCTGGGTAAAACAGATAGGACACTGGAGCTGCTTCCAGCATTTGTGAGCAAACCATTTCACTTTGTGGATGTAGAATGGTGTCTGTAAGATTACATGATAAAATAATTCATAAATCAACAATGTTGCTACATTTTATTTCCACTGTGGCAAATACGAAAAGACTAACAAATTACATCTGTATTTAATAACATCGTGTTCAATAACAATAACTTTAAATCCAAATTTTGGATATCATCACCACTAAACACAATGTTAATTATTCTTACACACACACACACACCATCCAGTTCATTAGGAACACCTGTACACCTACTCATTTATGCAGTTGCCTAATCAGCCAATCATGTGGCAGCAGCACTATGCAAAAATTATTCAAATTCAGGTCAAGAGACTCAGTTAATGTTCACATCACACATAAGAATGGGGGAAAAAGTGTGATCTCTGTGACTTTAACCATTAGATTAGATGGTTTTATTGTCATTGCATATAAAAAACAACAAAACTTTGTTTGCAGCAACTCCAAAAAGCAGCATTTTGTGATTTAAAGGTGCATAATAGGCAATAATAAATAAATTAATAGACACAAGTCAATCAGTCAAATAAAAAAATATATATAAAAGCAATGGGTTAAAAATAAAGCAGCATGATTATGTATTGCACTTGTCCATCAGGTGTATATATCATGTTTATGATTTCAGAAGTGAGTCCACAGCTCTTGGGAACAAACTGTTTTTCATGGCATGCTTGTTGGTACCAGATGAGCTGCATTGAGTATTTCAGAAATTGCTAATCTCCTGGGATTTTTACACAGGACAGTCTCTAAACTTGATACAGAATAGAGCAAAAAAAAAAACAGAAAACATTGAGTGAGCAACAGTTCTGAGGGGGAAAACACCTTGTTGATAAGGGAAATCGGAGTCAAATGGCCAGAGTGGTTCGAGCTGCCAGGAAGGATATATCAACTCATACAATCACTCTTTCCAAATGCGGACAGTTGAAGATTAGAAAAAAAAATCACAGTCTTTTTAACTTTCCAGTTTTCTTGAATCTGTGCAAATGATATCCTCAGATTCTTGTTTTTGGTTGACAGTAGTGGAACTCGGTTATTGTCTTCTGGTGTTGTAGCTCATCCACATCAAGTTTTGATGTATTGTGAGTTCTGAGATGCTTTTCTGCTCACCACGGTTGTAAAGAGTGCTTATTTACGATGTTTACTATAAACTTACCATCAGCTCAGACCAGTCTGGTCATTTCACTCTGATCTCTCTCATTAACAAGGTGTTGCAACTCTGTTGTGTGTGAAGATCCCAGGCGATCAGCAGTCCATCTGATACTAACAATGTCATAGTTAAAGTCGCAGAGAGTTTGTATTTTCCCCATCTGATATTTGATGGTAACTTTTAACTGAAGCTCTTGACCTGTATCTAAATGATTTTATGCATTGTGTTGCTGATTAAATGAGCAGGCATACAGGTGTTCCTAATAAAGTGGATGGTGAGTGTATATTACAGATTCTCAAAATATATCAGAAATGACGATAATTATATGTAAATTTCTCTGTTTTTTTTTCCTTTTTCTTTTTTATGTCCTTTTTAATTTAATCATTTTGATCCATTATTTCGGCTTGTGCTGGGCTCCAGTGCAGCCACTCCAGCTTTTAACATGGGACACCTGTTATTTTCATTATTTAGTCCCAACCCCTATGTCTCCCTCTTCGCAATCAGTGAGCGCTTCCAGTGAGAATGGGAGCCAGGAGTCAGTGGAGGGAGGAACCATGGCTAGGTACGAAACTCCCCGTGCACAACGACATCTACTGCCATTTTGTAAATGTTTTTGAAACATTTGTAGGAAGTTTTCCAAGTTAAAACTCTGAATTTAGGATTTTAAACATAAACAAGTTGTGTTTTTACCTTTTATTGAGTGTATTTTAACAACAGTGTGAATTTTAATCAAATTCTACAACCCTGATTCCAAAAAAGTTGGGACAAAGTATAAATTGTAAATAAAAATGGAATGCAATGATGTGGAAGTTTCAAAATTCCATATTTTATTCAGAATAGAACATAGATGGCATATCAAATGTTTAAACTGAGAAAATTTATCATTTAAAGAGAAAAATTAGGTGATTTTAAATTTCATGACAGTAACACGTCTCAAAGTTGGGACAAGGCCATGTTTACCACTGTGAGACATCCCCTTTTTCTCTTTACAACAGTCTGTAAACGTCTGGGGACTGAGGAGACAAGTTACTCAAGTTTAGGGATAGGAATGTTAACCTATTCTTGTCTAATGTAGGATTCTAGTTGCTCAATTGTCTTAGGTCTTTTTTGTCATATCTTCTGTTTTATGATGCGCCAAATGTTTTCTATGGGTGAAAGATCTGGACTGCAGGCTGGCCAGTTCAGTACCCGGAGCCGCCTTTTACGCAGCCATGATGCTGTAATTGATGCAGTATGTGGTTTGGCATTGTCATGTTGGAAAATGCAAGGTCTTCCCTGAAAGAGACGTCTTCTGGATGGGAGCATATGTTGCTCTAGAACCTGGATATACCTTTCAGCATTGATGGTGTCTTTTCAGATGTGTAAGCTGCCCATGCCACACACACTAATGCAACTCCATACCATCAGAGATGCAGGCTTCTGAACTGAGCGCTGATAACAACTTGGGTCATCCTTCTCCTCTTTAGTCCGAATGACACGGCGTCCCTGATTTCCATAAAGAACTTCAAATTTTGATTCATCTGACCACAGAACAGTTTTCCACTTTGCCACAGTCCATTTTAAATGAGCCTTGGCCCAGAGAAGACGTCTGCGCTTCTGGATCATGTTTAGATACGGCTTCTTCTTTGAACTATAGAGTTTTAGCTGGCAATGGCGGATGGCACGGTGAATTGTGTTCACAGATAATGTTCTCTGGAAATATTCCTGACCCCATTTTGTGATTTCCAATACAGAAGCATGCCTGTATGTGATGCAGTGCCGTCTAAGGGCCTGAAGATCACGGGCACCCAGTATGGTTTTCTGGCCTTGACCCTTACGCACAGAGATTCTTCCAGATTCTCTGAATCTTTTGATGATATTATGCACTGTAGATGATGATATGTTCAAACTCTTTGCAATTTTACACTGTCGAACTCCTTTCTGATATTGCTCCACTATTTGTTGGCGCAGAATTAGGGGGATTGGTGATCCTCTTCCCATCTTTACTTCTGAGAGCCGCTGCCACTCCAAGATGCTCTTTTTATACCCAGTCATGTTAATGACCTATTGCCAATTGACCTAATGAGTTGCAATTTGGTCCTCCAGCTGTTCCTTTTTTGTACCTTTAACTTTTCCAGCCTCTTATTGCCCCTGTCCCAACTTTTTTGAGATGTGTTGCTGTCATGAAATTTCAAATGAGCCAATATTTGGCATGAAATTTCAAAATGTCTCACTTTCGACATTTGATATGTTTTCTATGTTCTATTGTGAATACAATATCAGTTTTTGAGATTTGTAAATTATTACATTCCGGTTTTATTTATAATTTGTACTTTGTCCCAACTTTTTTGGAATCGGGGTTGTATATTTACCTTAAAACTACATTTTGAATAACGTATTGAACCCACATTATACAGCATGCTTCAGTGTATCTTGGCATAGGTTGCACAAGTCTCTGGAACTGTGCTGCACTGTAAAAAAAAAAAAATGTACTGTTGATTTTACAGTAATTGTATAGCAAACTGGGCTGCCGGTAAATTTTACAGTAAAGTACTCTAATTTCCTACATAGTATAAAATAAAATGCAATTCAGTACATTTGTCTGATGGAGTCATTTGGCTGATGGAGGACACAAATGAACTGAAGGTTAAGGGTCTTGCTCAAGGACCCATGACCATCACCATGGCAAGGAGGCGATGCTGAGATTTCAACACGTGACCCCCTGGCTTATAGCTCAAAGCCTTATCCTCTGAGCCAGCAGAACTATCACAGCTCTCATTGATTCAGTGCAATCTTTTAGTGCTATTAATTCAGTGGTAGATCTGGTTGAATCAGTGGGTGCTAATTGAGCTAATTGTGGTGTGTAATACCTGTCTGACTTTGGGGAACAGAGGAACTGGGAGCAGGCTTCAGAACAGATGTGTTGTTTTTATTTTTACACTTTTCAGTGACTGCCAGTCAACACACATACACACTACACACACCTGTGATGGGGTGTCACTGTCTCTCATTCCTGGCTGTCTGAAAGACACACAGAGATGCAGGTTAATAGACATATAGAGATATTAGACATGGGTGCACCTCATCACACGTTACTTACTGGTTCAACACGAACTCTCCACCGTTTACAGCTGATGCTCGACCATGCCCCCGCTGCCACATACCCCCACCAGGTGGGAGAGGTAATCCGCCACCACCCTGTGTGCCACCGGCCTGTGGACCACCACGAAGGGTCAGGTACCAATAAGTGATTCATGTGTTGGCATCCTTCATGTAGTGGAGCCACTGGAGCAGGGCATGGCAGGTCTCAACATTAACTTTTGAAATGGCCTAAAAAAAATGTCCGTCCCCCCCCCCCGAATTTCCTTTTGCCTTAAAATTTTGCGGTATTTCGGCAAGTTTTCAAGAACACAGTTCAAGACAATACTGATATGTTTTCTAAGGGTGTAATTGAGTTATTTAGACAAAAATACACTTCTTTAACATTTATTTTTAAAAACATTTATTTCTGCAACAGAAGAACAAGACAAGTCCTGAAAACATGAAACATAAATCAATATCATATATGTAAGACTTATGTACGGTACGAGTACATAATACATCTTTTTATATAGAGTTTAGGACACAACACTTTCTTTTGCCTATAACAATGACTAGCAATATTGCAAAGATGAATTATGAAACTAAAAACATAAAACAGGAGTCAGTACTGTCTTATCATTCAGTTTGCTATTGCATTTAGGAGGAACTTAAACAACCTGTCCTCATCTACATCAGCTTCCAGTGCAGCCTCTGCAAATTGTGGGCACCGTTCACACTGTCCCTCTGTCCACCATAGGTGGACTGTCCTCTCAGCATTATATGCATCCAGATCCGGGCCCTGTAGAGCAGGGGTTCTGAACCTTTTCTGCTTTAAGGCCCACCTATTCATATTTGTACCGAGTTGGGGCCCATTAAAAAAGATCCCCAATTATTTTGGCTCATCTATTCCATTAGAATCTAATAATCGACTTTAAAGTGTATTAATGGGATGCAACATCACTCCTTGTTACAGATGGAAATTTAAATAAATGCAATAAAAACAAATTTTTAGATTGTATGTATTGTATTTAAAACTGTATGGATGTGCCAAAAGCCAAACCATGCTTGCAGGACATTCTCACTTAAAAGGGATTAATGATCCAAAAGTGGAGTCTGGTCCATTAACACAAGAACTTATTGCCATGTTTGTGTACAGCAAACAAGCAGGTTATTAAAACCAAGAAGTACACTCAGAAGAAGTGGATATAGAAACCACTCAATGGGATTAGATTCTTACACACTAACAAAGAAGGATTTTTCCTATGAAAGAAAATTTTACCACCTAAATTTGACATTAGCAGAATAAAATTTGATCATATTGTAGCCATAATTAAATACAAAGAGAATAGTTATGCATATGATTAATTAACTTAATGTGAAGGTAATTAACAGATAATCAACAGGTTTTAAGTTTTTTTTTTTGAAAGATTTTGTACATTTTAGTCTTTAGTATTTGTAATTATTTGTATCTGTACATGCACGACCCCCCCAGCTCTGCTGATCAACGTATTGTGTTTAAATAAAGTTATTCATTCATTATGAGTTGAAAAATTATCCATCCGTTGAGTTCCCCGACATCTCAAACTACGTGGTGCTGCAGACATTGTTCTACATGGACACACAGATGAAAACCTGGAAGAGCATGGAGGCGTACAACTTTTTATATGTGGCTGGGTTAAATATCTGGAGATCAAGACACTACAAGATAAATCCTGTATCGTTTTTTCCCGGGTAAATAAAGAGTTTCTGGGCTTTTTGTATGTGTGTCTGCCATGGTTGCTAGGATGCTACAAGTTTTGGTATCGGGTAAATGACTGCCGCTAGATTCCCAATCCTCCCTGCCCTTCTCTTCCAGCAGGCACCACAGATCCATATAATTACCCACAAACATATCTCTCTCTCTCTCTCTCTCTCTCTCTCTCTCTCTCTGTGTATGCATGCGTGCTGTGTGTGTGTGCGCATGTGTGTATGCGTGCATGCGAGCAATCTCCAGTCACTTTTGACTGCTGAGAATCCCTGGTCACAGATGCTACTTGATAGGGGGATGGTAAACACTATATGCACCACTTTAAGAACACGCACACAAATACACATGTGTGCCTGAAGCCAGCCAATCAGAATTGCCGTTACAAATCGGGAAGAAAAAAAACAAAATGATGATCACAGGGGAGGTAAGGATGCTGGTTAATATGTCATGTTTTTTGTAATGTACTCACTCGAAAATAATTTTTGTGCTTAAAGAAGCCAACCATAGGTGTGCCCGAATGGGCCTAACCCGCTAAAATATTTCTGCCCAAATGTCTTGGTTGGGCAAATCAGGCATTCGGGCAATGCATGGTGTTGAGAATAGCATGGTTGGAATAGAGAGTGAATGGGCATCCTAGCAGGTAGTACGAGAGATTGAGGGCTGCCCACTTGATGGCCAGACACTCCTTTTCTATAGTGCTGTACTTTGACTCTCACATGGAGAGCTTGCAACTGATGTACAGCACCAGACGCTCCTCCCCCTCCACCACCTGGGACAAAATGGCTCCCAGCCCTCTGTCTGACATGTTGGTCTGTAAAATAAAAGGGAGAGAAAAGTTAGGAGAATGCAACAGCAGGCCCCCACACAAAACCACCTTTTCCTGAGCAAAAGTCCATTCCCATGGCTCCATTCATTGGACTGGATCAGGCACCCCTTTTTAGTGAGGTCAGTCAGCAGGCTGGTGACATCCAAAAAGTTAGGCACGAACTGCCTATAATAGCCAGCCAGCCCCAGGAACTGCCTCACCCCCTTTTTGGTCTTAGGTCTTGGGCAGGCTGCAATCACTGCAGTCTTATCACTTTGGGAACGCACTTGTCCATGACCCAAGTGGAAGCCCAGATACCATTCTTCCACCTGTCCAGTTGCACACTTTTTTTCAGGTTTGCTGTGAACCCAGTGCACCTCAGTGACCTCAGGACCACCCTAAGATGTGGTAAATGCCGCTCCCAATCATTACTATAAATATCATCTAAGTAGGCTACTGCATATGCATTGTGGTGATGGAGAATTCAGTCCATGTGATGCTGAAATGTCACTGGAGCCCCAAACAACCCAAAAGGAAGGGTGACAAATTGGTGTAAGCCAAACGGAATGGAAAAAGATAATGGAGTCAAGGGGATCTGCCAGTGTCCCTTTGTTAAATCCAGTGTTGAGTAAAAGCGAGCTGCGCCTAATCAATTGAGCAGTTCATCAATGTGAGGCATCGGATATGTGTCAAATTTAGACCCCACTGTGATGTTTCTATAGTCCACACAGAACCGGATCAACCCGTCGGTCTTGGGAACCAAGACCACCAGGCTGCTTCAGTCGCTGTGTGACTCCTCAATTACTCCCATCTTAAGCATAGCCTGGAGTTTGTCTTGAACCATGTTTTTCTTGTGTTCAGAGAGCTGATATGGGCGGCTGCGCACCACCACTCCTGGGGGAGTCTCAATGTGGTGTTCTCTGAGGTCAGTGTGACCAGAGGGGGTGAGAAAACATCATAGAATTCCTCCTGCAACCTAATAACCTGTGCTCTCTGGGATGGTGAGAGGCGATCTCCACAGGGGACCAGGGTGAATTGGGCCACACTTTTTAGACTTACCTCTGGTCCCAGCTCCGCCCTGTCCAGAACTACCATCACCAGAGCCACAGGGACCTCCTCTCTCCACAGTTTCAGGAGATTGAGGTGGTAAATTTGACATGTATTGCCTCTATCTGGATGTTTGACCTCATAGTTGACCTCCCCAATTCGCCACGTGACCCCTTGCTACTTGGCGAGTAATTTTGAACTTGAGGTGGGCAGTAAAATGCCTTTATCTCCTGGTGCAAATTCCCTTAGCTGGGCCCCTCTGTTGTACAGGTGAGATTGATGTTCTTGGGCCTGAAGCAAATTCTCCTGGTTTATGTGACTGTGTGTGGAGTTTTGCTCTCAAGTCAAGAATGTATTGAATTTTTGCTTTGAGAAGGCCTCTCCTCCCAATTTTCTCTAATGATGTCCAAGACACCATGGGGCTTGCGCCCATACAGCAATTCAAATGGGGAAAACCAGGTGGAAGCTTGTGGGACCTTTGCACTTCAAACAATAGAGGGTCTAGTCACCTGTCCCAGTTTTTAGCATCCCTGTGAGCGAACTTACAAATCATGTTTTTGAGTGTTTGGTTAAATCTTTTGACCAGCCCATCTGTTTGCAGATGATAAACACTAGTACGAATCAATTTAATCCCCAATAATTCATACAGTTCACGCAGTGTGCGTGACATACAAGTAGTGCCTTGATCAGTCAGGATATCTTTCGGAATCCCAACTTGAGAGATGATGTGGAAGAGTGCCTCCACAACACTGCATGCTGGAATATTGTGGAGAGGCACTGCTTCCAGATATCATGTTGCATAATCCACTATGACTAATACAAAGTGATACCCACGTGCAGATTGATCTAATGGCCCAATGAGATCCATGCCAATTCTTTCAAAGGGGATCTCAATTAATGGTAATGCATGCAGTGTCACTTTTGGTGTGGCTGCTGGATTCATGAGCTGACATTTGTGACGTGCTGCACACCACCTGCAGACATTGGCACAAATTCCTGGCCAATAGAAACCGGCCATGAGATGATTTAATGTTTTATCCTGCCCCAAATGCCCAGCCATAGGATTATGATGAGCCGCATAGAATAAAAGTTCCCTATGGCTCTTCAGGACCAACAACTGTGTCATCTTTTCTTTGGTTTGAGTATCCTGCATCACTCGATATAGCCTATCCTTAATGGTACAAAAATACGAGAAGGAGAGCACAACATTAGGTTGGAGAATTTAACCATCATTTGCTTTCACTTGGTCAAAAGTGTGTCTCAGAGACTTGTCACATGCCTGCTCCAATGGGAAATCCCATAAGGGATTCCTCAGAGAGAGAGGACAACTGTCCTCCCTCTCCATGTCATCATGATGCATAGCTGATGCGGATGGCCCTGGGACCGCCTCCCCAGCTAACGTTGCGGTGGGATTTCCCTGAGACGTGCTACTGCAGGACCCACCCACTACTAACTGTTTCATTAATGTTTTAAACCCCAGCCAATCTGTTCCCAAGATCAGTGGGTGGGTGAGGCTTGGACTAACTGCCGCCTCCACACTATGCTTTTATCTCTGGAAGTGAATAGTGACAGGCATTAGTGGATATTTATGTATATCACCATGCAAACACTTGACCTTCACCAATCATGCATTTCCCAGTGCCCCACATTGAGTCAGGCTTTGATGCATGGAAGTCTGATTACAACCAGAATCCACCAAAGCCTGATGTGTACCCCCTTGAATACTCACAACTATCCTGTACGCCCCCACTCGATCAGGGGAAGCCTGTGGTGCATCGGGGATGTGAATCAGTAGCCCCACCTCCTTGCGAAAATGCTGACAGACCTGCCCAGGCTTGCTCTCAGTTCTGGTGGGCATAGATGAGTTCACCCGTGGAGAGAGAGAGGGGGTTAATGGTGGCACGGACACAGGAGAAGGGAGAGCAGAAACATGAGGACATCTACGAGTGTGGGGAGCAGGTTTTGGGGGAATTGGCCCCCATTTTCATGGGGCTGGGGTAGGAGAGGGGGAGAAAGTGAAAGTGAGAGCGTGGAGGAGAATTTGTCAGAGCGCCTGTGCCCAGAAATGCCATCAGGTGGTCATCGGCGAGCTGGACTGCCTCCTCCAATGATGCCACTCAGTGACGCCGGATCCACACTGACCTCTTGCTCAGCAGCTGGGTGACGAACTGCTCCAATGTCACTTGCTTGAGGATGGTCTTGACGTTGCACTCGCCTGCCAGCAACTTCTGTCGGCACCCGTCCCAGAGCTGTTGTGCAAACACAAACGACCAGCCCACTTCACCGTATGCCAGTGAGCAGAAGTGCTGGCGCTGCTCTTCTGGGTCATGGCCAACCCGCTTTAAGTTGGGGTGCTCCAGCATGCTGGTAGCCGGGAGCTGCCGAGCCAGGAGCTGGGCTTTCCCCCGACAGGAGTGGCAATAGGTGAGCCACCCACTGTGAGGTTGGCCACGAGCTCGCCTCCGCGACCTGCTTGAACAGTTTGAGGAAGGCATTTGAATGGTTTGAGGAAGGAATCTTGACCAGCTGGATGGGCACACTGACCACAGGGACAACCGCTGGAGCACCCGTTAACTGGATCCAACTCCTGATCACCTGCTAGTCTTCTGCCTGGGCTTCAAGCAGAGCCTGGAAGCGCTGCCCCTTGTCTACTGACAGCATTACAAGGGCGTGCTGCTGGTGCTAGAGGTCATTGGTGAGCATTTGGAGGAGCTCTCTGACTGGTTCGGACTCCATGGTGGCATTCATTCCTCAGTCCCGGGTTTAAGCACCAGTGTAACACCTCTCTGACTTTGGGGAACAGAGAAACTGGCAGTAGGCTTCAGAACAGGTGTGTTCTTTTTTATTATTACACTTTTCAGTGACTGGCAATTAACACACAAACACACTACAGACACGCGACGGGGTGTCACAGCTCTCTCTCTTGTTCCTGGCTGTCTGAAAGACACACAGAGACGCAGGTTAATACACAGCCAGTAATTAGACTCAGGTGCACCTCATCACGTTTCCCACTAGTTCAACCTGAACTCCTCGCCATTCACAGCTGACACTCGACCACACCTCCGGTGCCGCATGGTGGCTCAGTGGTTAAGGCTTTGAGTTGCAGATTAAAAGGTAGGTGTTTAAATCCCAGCATCACCAAAGCTGACATTGTTAGCTCTTTGAACAAGACCCTTAACTTTCAGCTCACTTATATCCTCCATCAGTCAGATGAGCAAATGTACTGGATTATGTGTTGTTTATACTATGTATGATATTACAGTACTTTAATATATGCTTTACAGTTGTTTATTGCAAATTTTTACAATAATCCAGGTTGCCAGTTAACTTCTGTAACTGCATACAACCTTGGGGTAACCATGGACAATCAACTCTCCTTTTTCTCTCGCATTACTAATCTGGCACACTCAACGCCAATTTGTCCTGTACAAGATCGGATTTGTCCATGTCTACCCACACAGGCCACTCAGGTGCTTGTTCAGTCTTTTGTCATTTTGAGACTGGACTACCACAACTTGTTCCTGGCAGGTCTGCCTTTGAGCACCATTTGACCTCTGCAACTGATCCAGAATGCAGCTACACAACTTGTTTTCAACCATCTTAAATTCTCCCACACTACCCCATTGCTATGCTCCATCCACTGGCTTCCTGTAGCTGCCTACATCAGTTTTAAAACACTGATGTTTGCCTACAAAGTCAAAAACAAACCAGCATCCACCTAACTTAAAGCACTTATCATACCTCACACTGCAGCTCCAATCCGGCTTGACTGGTCCCACCATCTCTCAGAGTACAAGGAAGATATGGATGAAGACACTTCTCTGTTCTGGCATCTAAGTGGTGGCATGAACTTCCCTTGGTTGTCCTAACAGCTAAGTCACTGACAGTCTTCAAACAATGACTAAACACCTTCCTCTTCATGAAGTACCTAAATTAGCACTTTTTTTAAAAAATGTCATTGGTGTGCTTTTCTTACTATATTACCTCCCCAAAAGAATTTTTAGACTGATAGTATTCTCAGTTCATGGCCGAGTGAACCAGTATCAGGATGTATTTATTGTTAAAGACTTCAAAGCACTTCTGTAAGTCACCATGGATAAGAGTGTCTGCCAAATACCATAGATCTAAATGTAAATTTACAGCAATTTTTATGGTGTGGTGTGTTGGACACCATTCTTAAAAAAACAAACAAACAAACAAACAAACAAACAACAACAAAAAAAAAAACCTCTACTGGTATGTTGATGATAGTGGTGAAGAGCACTGTCTGACATGTCAGTCTTAAATTGGGTGACTGCGAAGGCCGTATGAAAGGCCTGTTTCCAGTGACAGATTTTGATTTACTGCAGTCATGGCCCCCAGTGACAGTAAAAACTTTTTTTGCCGCCAGTTTTAAAAAGCATTCATTTACTGATTCATTACCTCATATAGATGAGATTGCTAATACATGGCATTAAACTGACACTGGTTTTTCCAACCTCACCAGATTGAGCCATTCACAAACAGCATCCTCTTACATCAATATATGTACACTTTGTAGTACCACACTTTAAACTTACCTCCTATGCCTCTCTTTGCACAGTTTGCTGTTGTTTACAATCATCTCCATATTGTTGTATAATTGCTTGCATTGCACTATTTTTAAATTTAAAAACATGGATATTTTTATTACTAAATTTACACTATTCATATCAACCATGGCACTCAGGTTGCACTGTTATTACCTGTGCAAGTTGACTTGTGCAATACTTTTTCTCCCACCCATATCAAATCTCTCCCTATGTTCCTGTCTCTGTTTGCTTGTTTGCATGCATTATGTCAACTGTAGGGGTGTGCCACTGTAGCACAAGAATTTCATTTATTCTCAACATTTGAGAATAAAGTGAACTTGAACTTGTTGAGTCATACTGGTTGAAAGTGCTTGGAGGATGAGGAATTGTGAGCCATGGTTCTAGGCAGGTACAGTGGTGCTTGAAAGTTTGTGAACCCTTTAGAATTTTCTATATTTCTGCATAAATATGACCTAAAACATCATCGGATTTTCACACAAGTCCTAAAAGTAGAGAAAGAGAACCCAGTTAAACAAATGAGACAGAAATATTATACTTGCTCATTTATTTATTGAAGAAAATGATCCAATATTACATATCTGTGAGTGGCAAAAGTATGTGAACCTTTGCTTTCAGTATCTGGTGTGACCCCCTTGTGCAGCGATAACTGCAACTAAATGTTTGCGGTAACTGTTGATCAGTCCTGCACACCGGCTTGGAGGAATTTTAGCCCGTTCCACCGTACACAACAGCTTCAACTCTGGGATGTTGGTGGGTTTCCTCACATGAATTACTCACTTCAGGTCCTTCCACAACATTTTGATTGGATTAAGGTCCGGACTTTGACTTGGCCATTCCAAAACATTAACTTTATTCTTCTTTAACCATTCTTTGGTAGAACGACTTGTGTGCTTAGGGCCGTTGTCTTGCTGCATGGCCCACCTTCTCTTGAGATTCAGTTCATGGACAGATGTCCTGACATTTTCCTTTAGAATTCGCTGGTATAATTCAGAATTCATTGTTCCATCAATGATGGCAAGCCATCCTGGCCCAGATGCAGCAAAACAGCCCCAAACCATGATACTACCACCACCATGTTTCACAGATGGGATAAGGTTCTTATGCTGGAATGCAGTGTTTTCCTTTCTCCAAACATAACGCTTCTCATTTAAACCAAAAAGTTCTATTTTGGTCTCATCCGTCCACAAAACATTTGTCCAATAGCCTTCTGGCTTGTCCACATGATCTTTAGCAGACTGTAGACAAGCAGCAATGTTCTTTTTGGAGAGCAGTGGCTTTCTCCTTGCAACCCTGCCATGCACACCATTGTTGTTCAGTGTTCTCCTGATGGTGGACTCATGAACATTAACATTAGCCAATGTGAGAGAGGCCTTCAGTTGCTTAGAAGTTACCCTGGGGTCCTTTGTGACCTCGCCGACTATTACACGCCTTGCTCTTGGAGTGATCTTTGTTGGTCGCCCACTCCTGGGGAGGGTAACAATGGTCTTGAGTTTCCTCCATTTGTACACAGTCTGTCTGTCTGTGGATTGGTGGAGTCCAAACTCTTTAGAGATGGTTTTGTAACCTTTTCCAGCCTGATGAGCATCAGCAACACTTTTTCTGAGGTCCTCAGAAATCTCCTTTGTTCGTGCCATGATACACTTCCACAAACATGTGTTGTGAAGATCAGACTTTGATAGATCCTTGTTCTTTAAATAAAACAGGGTGCCCACTCACACCTGATTGTCATCCCATTGATTGAAAACACCTGACTCTAATTTCACCTTCAAATTAACTGCTAATCCTAGAGGTTCACATACTTTTGCCACTCACAGATATGTAATATTGGATCATTTTCCTCAATAAATAAATGACCAAGTATAATATTTTTGTCTCATTTGTTTAACTGGGTTCTCTTTATCTACCTTTCGGACTTGTGTGAAAATCCGATGATGTTTTAGGTCATATTTATGCAGAAATATAGAAAATTCTAAAGGGTTCACAAACTTTCAAGCACCACTGTATCTTCCTATGGTTTTAAAAGCATCATATGGTCTTAAGTAGTCTAGCTTTTGTTAAAAAGATAAAAACAATCATCCATATCTTTGTGAGTTCTCAAATCTCAGGCTATGGTGTTTAAATGGTACTATAGACCTGAGCACTCAGAGCAATGTCAATGGATGTGGTCATTAAAAATGAGAGCAAGGTGAAGTGAATGGCATGCACACAAATGTATTAATGATACATGGAGCACATGTAGTGAAATTGTCATGTAAGAGCACTTCAGTTCTGCAGGCACTGAACAATGTCACATACTCACTTGTGAGTCAAGAGAATTCAAGTAAAAGAGCCATGCCCCAAAGTTAAAAAAAAAAAAAGTTATTTGTATTTTTTTTTTATTAGTATTCTGATGGTCAATGCAGAGTTAGGTATGCAGGTATGTAGATATCTTTTGTGTGTTATTTAGCAAGACCTAGTGCTGAGTGATTTATTGATTAGTATTTATCTGAGTGTGAAGCATACAATATTTTACTCCATCCTATGTGACTGTATGATTGACATCCTCACCCTTGTGCTGGTGTGTGTAGGACACTGCAGTGGGATATGGACCCCTTGGCTCTTCAGCTCCTAGCAGACTCAGAGCATAGGTAAGATTTTAAAGTCAGGGTTAAGCCTTTCACCAGGTTATTAATCTGAAAAGATAGGTAAGGGTCAGTTTGGTAAATATTCTTGCTGTTTTGTCTTCTCGTCAGGTGCAGAACACAGAAACTTGAAGCAACAAAGATTGTACAGATTGATTATATGCCCAAAGAACTGGTGACGTATTGTAAAGAGACCCAGACTCCTGTAGCAACAAATATGTCTAAAGGTAAAACTCAAAACAGTGCCACCGCCGACATTTAGTATTTTCACATGGGGATGTTACTCCTAATTCTTGTTGTAGAGTTTGTATCTCATTTACATAGATTTGTTTTATTAGCTCAATTGGGAAATGTTTGGAGTAATTAAATAATTAACTTACAATAATGATTTTACAGCAAATCAAATGAACTACTAAAAATGTCATCTCGACGCCAGAATCGGCATCAAACTCCAATTCCCAGAGTACATCATGACCTACAAACATGGCCATTGTGGACTACAATTCACAGCCATCATGGATATTCTAACGTTCACCCCATTGCTGATCATGCACACCTGGACTTGATCACAACCCTATCTATATAAGCACACTCTAAACATGCACACATTGCAAAGTATATGCTCTTTGTTGTTGTACTAGTTGTTACCAAGACTTATTGTTCATTGATTTGTTGTTCTGGTTCTTGACTTTGATTGTGGATTACACCTTTGTCTTGTTTGCTAAGATCAATACTCTGTATACCTGCACATGCATCCATACCTGCATACCTGACAGAATACTTCATCATCTCATGGATGCAGCGGGTGGTTTCAATTGTCAGGAAGCACTAATGGTACAGGGCTGCATCATCAAAGACCAACAGTGAAAGGTTGAGCTATTCACCTCACAGATGGCACAGATCTGAGCATCCCCACCAGCTCCACAAGCCCCACCAGCGGCGACCCCTCTGTTTGCTTCCCCACTCACTACCTGTCTGAAAAAGTATTCTGGTGACCTGTTGGTATCAAGATTATATATTAAGATTGTACAGTTCATCAGTCTGCTCACCAATAAAGTGCTAGCCTGAGCCATGGCCATTTGGCCACAAGGACGTAAGCACATTACCTCATACAAGCACTTCCTGCAATTCTTCCAAAGAGTATTTGATTATTCTCCTGACGGCAAGGAGATTGGAGAGCAACTCCTCTCACTGAAGCAAGGGACTCAAAGTGCTGCTGAATTTGTGCTTGGCTTCTGCATGCTGTCAGCAGATAGTGGCTGCAATGAGCTGGTGCTAAAAGTCACTTACTGCAAAGGGCTCAACAGGGAGTTGCTTGCTGAGCTTGTATGCCATGATGACCAGGTATCCCTCTATGCACTTTATCAATATGTCCATTTGCCTCACTGCCCTATTCAGGAATAGATTGAGCATGAAAACTAACATTCCTCCAGGTCCAGAAGTCCAGACCTCAGACCCCATGCAACTTGGTCAGATTAAGGTGAATGATGTGGAATGTCAGAGGCGACAATAAGAGAAACTGTGTTCCTACTGTGGCAGTCCACAACACCAAGTGGCACAGTGCTTCTCACGGCCCCCAGCCAAAGCCCCACAGTCCAATGCTGAATGAGCAGGCTCCACACCTTTCTTCAAGATGGTGAGTCCTCCTGGATTTCTCTCTCACCCAAACTTCGTACTGCCAGGACAGATTGCACACTCAAGGGATTTCTCTTCTGTTACAGCGCTTATTGACTCTGGTGCAGCTGGAAATTTTATTGGCCTCACCCTTGCAGAGAAGCTCCAGGTGTCCTTGCAACCCCTGTGGCACCCCTTAAAGGTACAAGCCCTGAGCAGAGGACCCATTGGAGGGGCATCTGTCACCCTCTATACTGAGCCCATTACCCTCAGTGTTAGCACTATGCACCAAGAGAACATTTCTCTCCTCATCACTGTCACCACCAAGTTCCCGATGGTGCTAAACTTCCTGTGGATGCAGACTCATGACCCTCAGATCTTCTGGAAGGAAAGAGAAATCATGTGCTTGTTGGCACCATGCCAAGTGCCTCCATGTCTCCTCCATCAGCATCGTCTTGACCACCATAGAAAGTCCAGAACCCAAGTTCACAAAGAAATTTCCCCAGAGTATCAAGAATTCAGTGAGGTGTTCAGTAAGACCAAGGCCAGTGGACTTCTCCTGCATCATGCAAACAATTGAGCCATTGAAATGCTCATGGGACCCATACCCACTCAGGAGCTATACCTCTCCAAGGGAAGCCAGAGTGTTAAAAAAAAAAACTAGACCTACATAGCATTTACAACCTGGTGCACATTTGTGAGAGGGACAAGTGTAAAACAGCCTTTAACACCACTTCTGGCCATTTCAAATGCCATGTGAGAGATCCTCTGCTCCAGCAGTATTCCAATGCCTCATCAATGATGTCTTACAAGACATGCTGGGAAAATTGACTATTGCATATTTGGATGACATCCTGATATATTCCCCTGACCAAGCTGCCCATGTCCTACAAGTGAAAAATGTATTCTCCAGGGTCCTTAAATATCTACTTTATATCAAGGGAGAGAAATGTAAAGTTCATGTTCACATGGTGGCATTTCTGGGCTACATCATTAGGCCAGAGGGGCTGCTCAGAGGATGAGTGTGGCAGCGGGGGTGTGGCCAAGCATCGGTCTGTGACCGGAAGGCGGAGTCGGGGAAGGCAAGTGGCAGAATCACTGCACCTGAGGTTGATTAATGTGTTTGTGTGTGACCGCGCCCTATTTAAGGAAGAGAGCGAGAGCAGAGAGGGCTCTCTCTCCCCAACCAGATGACTTGAGTGTGTGTATGTGTATAGTTAAGGCTGAAAAGCTAAAATAAACAGGTTTTGTGAACTCAGTTCTGGCCTGCCGTCCTTCTGTGCTCCACCCACCCATCCAAACTGCTACAGTGGTGCTGAAACCCGGGGCTTGGAGCGCCGAAGCAGAACAGCCCCATGGAGATCTCCCCTTTCGCCGACCTGGTCCACGCCCTCGCCACGGCCCAGCAAAGCCAGCACCAGGCACTAGTCGCCCTCCGGAAGGAACAGGAACAGCGGTTCGAGGCCCTGGTGCTGGCTCAGCAGGAAGAGTGACAGGCATTCCAGCACCTCCTCGCATCGGCAGGGTCCACCGCCGCGGGGCCGCCTCCCTTCACCCTGATGAAGATGGGCCTGCAAGACGACCCCGAGGCCTTCCTCACGCTCTTTGAGCAGGTAGCAGAGACCTCAGGGTGGCCGGTGGAACAGCGCGCGGCGTGCCTCCTCCCCCTGCTAATGGGAGAGGAGCAGCTGGCCGCGCTACAGCTCCCCGCTGACTGCCGGCTGGTCTACGCGGACCTTCGCCGGGCCGTCCTCCAGCATGTGGGGCGCACCCCCAAGCAACAATGGCAGCGCTTCTGTGCTTTGCGCTTGGAGGAAGTCGGCCGGCCGGCCATTCGGGTTTGGCCAGCAACTCTGGGACGCCTGCGGGCGGTGGTTGAGGGCCAACAACCGCGATGTTGAGGGGATCATCGACCAGGTGGCGCTGGAACAGTTCATCGCGCGTCTACCAGCCGGAGCTGCAGAGTGGGTCCAGTGCCACCTCCCGGCGTCGCTGGATCAGGCAATCAAGCTGGCGGAGGACCATTTGGCAGCTGTCCCGATGGCAGGACAGCAAACAACCTCTTCTCCCCTCTCCTCTCTCTCTCCCTCTCCTCCTGTGTCTCATCCTCGCCCCGTTCCCCCACCGCGGAGGTGGGGGCCGGCCCCACCCCAGCCGGCCCGCCGCACCCGCGGTGACCTCCCGTTTCTCCCTTCTGTGTCTGTCTCCCCCCCCCCCCCCAGGCGAGTGAGCCCCAGAGCACCAGTGCAGAGAGAAAGCCCGGGCTGGTTTGCTGGTGCTGCGGGGAGCCGGGCCACCTCCAACAGCAGTGCTCGGTAATGGAGGTGGGCGCGGTGGTTCGGCTCCCCGATGCGCCAGGAGCCGCCCTCGATCAGGCCGGAGCGTATCCCATACCGGTGAGTATCCAAGGGGATACACATCAGGCATTGGTGGATTCTGGTTGTAATCAGACCTCAATCCACCAAAACCTGGTGCAAGACGAGGGATTGGGGGGAGCACAATTGGTGAAGGTGTTGTGTGTGCACGGGGATGTTCACAACTACCCTTTAGTGTAGGTCCACATTTTTTTCGAGGGGAAAAATTTATAGTGAAGGCAGCGGTTAATCCTCGCCTTGCCCACTCGATAATTTTGGGAATGGATTGGCCAGGATTTGGGGAATTAATGAGTCACCTAGTGAAGAGTGGGTCCTGCCATAGTTTAATAAGGGGAGGTCCCGGTGTCACGTTGGTGGGAGCAGCTGTCACAGAGCCGTCTACGTCAGCTCCGCGTCAGAGTGAGGAGCCGCCGGCTCCTCCTCCCTCTCTCGGGGAATCCCTCACGGATTTTCCATTAGAGCAGTCGTGAGACGAGACTCTCCGGCATGCGTTTGACCAAGTGAGAGTAATCGATGGTCAAATGCTCCAGCCAAACGCCACCCCGACCTTCCCCTACTTCACAATTATGAAGGATAGATTATACCGAGTGACGCAGGACACTCAAACTAAAGAGCAAGTCATGCAGCTTTTGATTCCGAAGAGCTGCCGGGAATTGGTATTCCAGGCGGCTCACTTTAATCCGATGGCTGGACACTTAGGGCAGGATAAAACACTAGCCCGAATAATGGCCCGGTTCTATTGGCCAGGGATTTGCGGCGATGTCCGTAGGTGGTGTACGGCGTGCCGCAAATGCCAGTTAGTAAACCCAGCGGCCATTCCAAAAGCGCCTTTGCGCCCTCTCCCATTAATCGAGACCCCGTTCGAAAGAATTGGGATGGATCTCGTCGGGCCATTAGATCGGTCAACACGAGGGTACCGCTTTATATTAGTTCTAGTGGACTATGCAACGCGATACCCGGAAGCGGTGCCTCTTCACAATATCTCAGCACGCAGTATTGCGGAGGCGCTCTTCTGCGTCATCTCCTGAGTTGGAATCCCGAAAGAGATTCTGACTGACCAAGGCACCGCGTTTATGTCACGTACACTAAATGAACTGTATAGGTTGTTGGGTATTAAGCCGATCTGCACCAGCGTGTATCACCCACAAACGGACGGTTTAGTTGAACGGTTCAATCGCACCCTCAAGAATATAATTAAAAAATTCGTAAGTGAGGACGCACATAATTGGGATAAGTGGCTCGAACCCTTGTTGTTTTCAGTGCGAGAGGTCCCCCAAACCTCCACGGGGTTCTCCCCGTTTGAATTGTTATACGGGCGTAAGCCGCGCGGCATTCTAGATGTGCTGCGGGAAAATTGGGAGGAGAGACCTTCACCAAGTAAAAATGAAATCCAATACGTTATTGACCTGCGCGCAAAACTCCACACACCCACCTAACCCAGGAGAATTTGCGGCAGGCCCCAAGAACAACAAACCCGCCTGTACGACAAGGGTACGCGCCTCAGGGAGTTCGCACTGGGAGATAAAGTACTTGTGCTGTTGCCCACATCGAGCTCCAAATTAGTCACTAAGTGGCAAGGACCCTTTGAGGTCACACGGCAAGGCAAGGCAAGTTTATTTATATAGCACATTTCATACACAGTGGCAGTTCAATGTGCTTTACAGAAGTAAAAGCAAAACAGTAAACAATAGAAAATAAAATTACATAAAATAAATGGGGAAGAAAAATAATAAGAATTAAACAATAATAGAAATAAAATAATAAAATGAAGTAACAGTTCAGTAAAAAAACAGCAGAATAAAATAGAATAAAAGTTAAGTAAAGTTTAAAACATGCAAAGACTGTAAAAGTTAAGAAAGTTTAAAACAGGTAAAGATGACAGTATTAATCATTTAGCAGAAAGCATCTGAAAACAGCTTGGTCTTTAGTCTAGATTTGAAGCTGCCAACAGCAGGAGCATTTTTGATGTCCTCTGGGAGTTGGTTCCATAGCTGTACTGCATAGTAACTAAAAGTTGCTTCACCACACTTTGTTTTAACAACAGGTTTTACCAATAAATTTTTCTGCTGCGATCTGGTAGATCTGATTGGGTTAGGACGCTGCAACATATCAGAGAGGTAATTGGGCCCTGTACCATTTAGAGATTTGTACACCAGCAGCAATACTTTAAAGTCAATTCTGTAGCTTACTGGAAGCCAGTGAAGGGACCTTAGAATTGGAGTGACGGCGAGTCGGAGACGTTGACTATGAAGTGAGGCGAACGGACAGGGGTGGGGTGTTACAGGTTTACCACCTCAATCTGCTCAAACTCTGGAACGAGGAGCTCCCCGTGGTGTTGGTGTCAGTGGTTCCGGAGAAGGTGGAGCTGGGGCCGGAGGTTCAAAAGGGAACATTGGCATCACGTACCTCCCCGGTCCCCTGTGGAGACCACCTCTCCCCGACCCAACTCGCGGAGGTTGCCCAGTTGCAGACCGAGTTTTCGGACGTATTCTCGCCCCTGCCCAGCCGCACCAACCTCATAGAGCACCACATTGAGACGCCCCTGGGGGTGGTAGTGCGTAGCCACCCTTACAGGCTACCCGAACACAAGAAAAAAGTGGTTCGGGAAGAACTCGAGGGCATGCTCAAAATGGGCATCGTCGAGGAGTCCCACAGTGACTGGAGCAGCCCGGTGGTCTTGGTACCCAAGGCCGACGGGTCGGTCCGGTTCTGTGTAGACTATAGGAAAGTCAATGCGGTCTATAAATTCGACGCGTACCCAATGCCTCGTATTGATGAGTTGCTCAATCGACTAGGCACAGCTCGCTTTTACTCGACACTGGATTTAACAAAGGGTTATTGACAGATCCCCTTGACTCCATTATCCCAAGAAAAAACAGCCTTTTTCACACCGTTCGGCTTACACCAGTTTGTCACACTTCCTTTTGGGCTGTTTGGGGCGCCCGCTACATTTCAGCGGCTGATGGATAGGGTCCTCCGCCCCCACGCCACCTATGCGGCCGCCTACCTCGACAATATCATCATCTATAGTAATGACTGGCCGAGGCACCTCCGACATCTGAGGGCCGTCCTTAGGTCGCTGAGGCGAGCGGGTCTCACAGCCAACCCGAAGAAGTGTGCGACTGGGCGGGTGGAAGTACGGTATCTGGGCTTCCACTTAGGCAACGGGCAGGTGCGTCCCCAAATTAACAAGACAGCGGCAATTGCGGCCTGCCCAAGGCCCAAGACCAAAAAGGAGGTGAGACAGTTCCTGGGGCTGGCTGGCTGGCTATTATCGTAGGTTCATACCTAACTATTCGGACGTCACCGGCCCGCTGACTGATCTGACTAAAAAGGGGGCACCAGATCCAGTCCAGTGGACGGAGCAATGCCAGCGGGCTTTTTCTGAAGTAAAGGCTGCAGTGTGTGGGGCCACTCTTACACTTCCCTGACTTTTCTCTCCCCTTTATGTTACAGACGGATGCGTCGGACCGAGGGCTGGGGGCTGTTTTGTCCCAGGAGGTGGAGGGGGAGGACCGCCCAGTGCTGTACATCAGTAGGAAGCTGTCGGTGTGTGAGGGGCACTACAGCACCATTGAAAAGGAGTGCCTAGCAATCAAGTGGGCGGTCCTCGCCCTCTGTTACTACCTGCTGGGACGCCCTTTCACCCTCTGTTCGGACCACGCGCCCCTCCAGTGGCTCCACCGCATGAAGGATGCCAACGTGCGGATCACCCGTTGGTATCTGGCACTCCAACCCTTCAACTTCAAGGTGATCCACAGGCCGGGGGCGCAGATGGCTGTGGCGGACTTCCTCTCCCGTCAAGGAGGGGGGAGTCGGCTGCAGGCCGGACGGCCGCCCAGCCTGAGTTGGGCGGTGGGGGTATGTGGCAGCGGGGGCGTGGCCAAGCATCGGTCTGTGACCGGAGGGCAGAGTCGGGGAAGGTAAGTGGCAGAATCACTGCACCTGAGGTTGATTAATGTGTTTGTGTGTCTTGCCCAGTGACCGCGCCCTATTTAAGGAAGAGAGCGAGAGCAGAGAGGGCTCTCTCTCCCCAACCAGACGACTTGAGTGTGTGCGTGTGTATGTGTATAGTTAAGGCTGAAAAGCTAAAATAAACAGGTTTTGTGAACTCAGTTCTGGCCTGCCGTCCTTCTGTGCTCCACCCACCCATCCGAACTGCTGCAGTGAGGTTTCAGCCATCATAATCTGGTGAGTCCCTACCATGGTCAAAGATCTACAGCATTTTCTGGGGTTTGCCAACTTTTACCAGTGATTCATAAGAGGCTTTCGCATCATAGCATCTCCTCTGACTGACTTTCTGAAAAAGGGAAGCAAATGGCTGCAGTGGACTTCAACTGCAGAACAGGCCTTCCAAGCCCTTTGGTGTGGAGGTAGATGTATCAGAAACAAGTACCAGCACCATTCTTTCACAGAGGTTTGGAGAAAAACCCAAGCTCCTTCCAGTGGCCTTCTTCTCTAGGAAGCACACCCTCACCAAATAAAATTATATCAACAAATGAGAGCTACTTGCTGTTCAACTGGCCCTGGAGGAATGGTGACATTGGTTGAAAGGGGCCATTCACCTGTTTACCATTTACACTGATCACAAGAACCTTGAGTACATTGTCACCCTAGAGACTGAATTCCTGTCACATGTGCTGGGCCCTGTTCTTTGCACCTTTCAATTTTACCCTCTCCTATTGTCCCAGGTCCAAAAACATCAAGGCAGCCGAGAGCTCCTTACAGCTGAACTGGCCCTGGAGGAATGGTGACCTTGGTTGGAGGGGGCCATTCACTTCTTTACCATCTACATCGATCATAAGAACCTTGAGTACATCAAGTCACCCTAGAGACTGAATTTCCATCAAGTGTGCTGGGACCTGTTCTTCACACCTTTCAATTTTACCCTCCCCTATTGTCCCAGGTCCAAAATGTCATGGCGGATTCCCTATCTCTCATACAGTACACCCAGCTCCCTGTTGTGAAACCTCAGAGAAGTGTATCTTACCCTAGTCCCAATTTGCAGGAGCCCTGACCTGGGACCACATCAAGGAGATTGAAAATGCCCCAGAGGTGAGAATTCCCAAACAGTGTCCAGTGGGAAGAAGGTTCATACCCTCTGCTCTCCAAAATAAGTTAATCATGTGGGCCCACACCTCTCCTGCCACATGACACTCCAGCACTAGCATGAAGCAATGATTTCTGCCAGGGAAATGTTGGTGGCTAAGCATGCTGCAAGACATTCACAAGTTCATCTCTTCCTGTTCAGTGTGTGCTCAAGCTAAAGTACCATGCACTTTGCTGGTGGGTAGGTTAATGCCCTTTCCAATGCCTCAAACACCCTGGTCACCCCTGGCCATAGATTTTATCACAGACCTTCCACCATTTTAGTATAACTTAGTGATTATAGACCATTTCTCCAAGTCCCTGTGTTTGATACCTCTCTCTGGCCTGCCATCAGCTTTTGAAACAGCTGAATTTACATTTCAAGTTTTCAGGTACTTTGGTATCCCAGGGTAAATTGTGAGTGACTGGCAGGCCCAGTTTCGAACCCAGCAGCCAACAGGGGCCTTTCTGTGTGGAGTTTGCATGTTCTCCCCGTGTCTGTGTGGGTTTCCTCTGGGTGCTCTGGTTTCCCCCATAGTCCAAAGACATGCAGGTTAGGTTAATTGGTGGCTCTAAATTGACCATAGGTGTGAGTGTGAATGGTTGTTTGTCGCTATGTCTCAGCCTTGTGATGATCTGGCGAGTTGTCTAGGGTGTAACTCAGACAAGTCAGCTGTGATAGGCTCCAGCTTGCTCACAACCCTGCACAGGATAAGCAGTTACGGATAATGGATGGAATGGAATGGATGGCTGGACTATCCGGTGTCACCCAAATGAGGATGGGTTTCCTTTTCAGTCTGGTTCCTCTCAAGGTTTCTTCATGAGTAAAATGCATATCCGGAATGTATCTATATTTCTGTAAAGCGCCTTTTTGAAAATGTCCATTGTTAAAAGTGTAAATAAATTATTTACCAATAGTTTACTGTTGTTTTTGTCACTGTTTCTTTAAAATATAGCAGGAAAGTATAGACTCCTTTTACCTGTCACTGACTCAAACTTTAAATGCCTCTTTCTAAAATAATTCTTTATACTTCCACATATTTTAACTATTCGGCCTCCTAAAATGATTTCTGCCACTCTTATGAAAAGTGGTTTAGCTCTCTGGCCTTTATTTGTCTAATTACCTATAACTATAAGAACTAGAATAGTTTATACATATGTAGATAAGACATGGCAGCCAGATACAGAAGATAAAATCTTGGTTCATACATTCTGATATCTTGCATCACATCCTGAAGGGTTTTTGGTTTAAATAAACCCATGAGTACCTCAGCCAGTCTAATCTGTGTTTGCCGCATTTAAACCATACTGTGATTGAAATTAAGCTTCTGCTTGAGCATTTCATAAATTTTATGAAGAAAAGAATCCACTACTTCATCTGACTGCATTTTAAAATATGATTTTGGCACACTAACACCATTGCTTGGTCCCAGTTGTAATTTTACTCCAAATATTGCTGGTTTTCGGAAATTTGCAAGATTAATTTTGAGTAAAGGTTTATATACAGTATACTGTACCAGTCAAAAGTTTGGACACACGTACTCATTCATGGTTTTTTTTTCTGTAATTTGACCATTTTCTACATTGCAAAACAATACTGAAGACATCAAAATTATGATGTCTGGAATTATGTGGTCAACAAAAAAGTGTTTAAAAAATAAAATGTGTTTTAATATTTTAGATTCTCCAAAGTTATCTTGATGATGCTTTACACACTTTTGACATTATTTTAACCAGCTTCGTGAGGTAGTCACCTGGAATGCTTTTCAATTAACAGGTGTGCCTCGTCAAAAGATAATTAGTGTAATTTCTTGCCTTCTTTGTGTTTAAGATCAAATAATAATAATAATAATAATACAGTAAATAGCCCTATTCAACAACTGTAATAGTCCATATTATGTCAAGAACCGCTCAACTAAGTAAAGAGAATCGACGTCCATCATTACTTTAAGTCCGTCATTACATTACTTTGAATTAGGAGGTGTGTTCAAACTTTTAACTGGTACTGCATTGTTTAATTGCTTATATGCAATCAAAAAAGTACATAATCTGAATAGAAATAACATATGGTTAAAGAGATATTGTTCATAGGACTTTACACTCTCCACAAAACATTATAAACTTTGAAATCTTATAAAATCACTTTCCTATTCTCCACAGAAGAGGAGGAGGAGGATGAAGAACTCCCTGTGGTCAAACCTGAATCTGAAGAACATGTGGTGGAGAATAATCAGGAAGCCATGCAAGATAATGGTAACCTCATGTTACAACACTTTATTACATAATTATTGTATAAAAGGAATGTTATGCTGATGATGAATTTGTTTTGTAGAACATCCTAAGGAACTCACAGAGGAGGAGAAGCAGCAAATTGTTCACTCTGAGGATTTCCTGATCTTCTTTGACCGTAGCATTCGGCTGGTGGAGCGAACACTAGCTGAGGACTTGGATATTTTCTTTGACTACAGCGGACGTGACATGGAAGACAGAGAGGGGTCAGAGCATTTCTCACCGAACAAAAAATTTCATCAATGTATAGTGTATATGAGACAGATTTTTTTTGCAAATTTTCATCTCCCCATGTTGAAGAAGCATATGGTACAGTGTATTCAAATTATAATTTCCATTGTATTGATTTTAACAGGAGGTCTGCTGATATTGAAAAGGGGGGAAAAAGCAGACAGTAATTTAAATGCATTTCCATAGAACACTGCCACTTTATCCGATACACCAGTCTTACAGCTAAACTGAATGGCTGTTTTTATCAACCTATCACCAGGTGCATTTTTATATATAATTAGTGACTGTAACCTGTCTGTTATTATGCCATCCCTTCCACCAATAGAAAAGAACCACTATTGGACCACTACTAAGCAGATGTTATCTGGGTGGTTGATCATTCTTAGGAAAGCAGTAATACTGACATGATCAGTTGTGGTCTCATAGTGGCACTTTTTCATTGATGAACGGTGTGTATGTAGGCTGTTAACTGGCTATTATCTAAAGTTATTATATTAAACTAATACAAAGTTAATGTATTTGATCATTAGGGACACACAAGCTGGATTAAATCTGTCCTTCAGTCGACAATTGTATGATGAGCAATGGTCTAAGAATAGAGTTGTCACCTGTCTGGATTGGTCACCGCAGGTAAGGAGATGGTTTCATGAACCTGATAGAGTTCTCTGTGAGAGTGGAGGAAACAATTATAACAACACACTTGCTGTTGGTCCACCTTTATTATTCATAGATAAGAGATTAAAGCGCAAAGTTCATAAATACATTGTACGAGATTAAAACTATCTTGCACAATTATAAAACACTGGCTGTTGCAACATTCAAAACTTTAATGGAATTGGCTCAGATCAATGTAAAAATTATTTGATGGAATTATTTTAGCCCAGAAAAATAGAGAATCACTTAGCAATGGTATGCACATTGTGGGCAACTACAGACAAATTTAGTTTTCTTGAGCAGATAAATGATAAATTCGAGGACATTATCTGGAATATTTTTAATTACTTCCATATTAGGTCAAGAATAAAACAGGATAAATTTGTGAATGAAGAGTGATTCTGCAATGATCTGGTGACTTGTCAAGGGTTTACCCTGCCTCTCACCCATAGTCAGCGTTTCTCAACCTTTTCTGCTTTAAGGCCCACCTGTTCACACTTGTAATGAGTTGGGGCCCATTAAAAAAGATCCCAAATTATTTGGCTCATCTGTTCTATTAGAATTTAATAATCTATTGTAAAGTGTATTAGTGGGATGTACTGTAGCAATCACTCCCTGTTACAGATGGGAGCCCAGTGATTAAATAAATGCAGTAAAAAACTGTTTTTAATTTTAGGTATTGTATTTAAAACTGTATGGATGTGCCAGAAGCCAACATAAAACTATGCATGCAGGGCATTCTCATTCAAAAGGGATTAATGAATCAAAAGTGGAGTCTGGTTGATTAACACAAGAACTTACTGCCATGTTTGTGTACAGCAAACAAGCAAATTATTAAAACCAAGAAGTGGATATAGAAACCACTCAATGGGATAGATCCTTACACGCTAACAAAGAAGGATTTTTCCTATGAGTTGGAAAATTATCCATCCATTGAGTTCCCCGACATCTCAAACTACCTGGTGCTGCGGGCATCGTTCTACATGGACAAACAGATGAAAACCTGGAAGAGCATGAAGGCGTACAACTTTTTATATGTGGCTGGGTTAAAGATCTGGGGATCAGGACACTACAAGGTAGACGGTGGTAGACAGATCTAAGTGCAGGAAGAGTGTTTATTAGCAGACGTGATATTTACAAAAACAAAACACAAATGAAAGCAAAGTAGAGTATTTAAACAGCGTTTATAAACATGGTTAGAAACAAACATGACAGTAATAATGATAATACTTTGCGAAGCCTCTGTGAAAACAGTGTCTGTATCTGCATGCGCTGATTATGCTCAAATCAGTATCATGTGTTTCCCTTAACGACTGGGTCCCAAGAGCACGCAGAACGTGCTCCATGAGCATGCGCGACTGCTTGAGCTGCGCCAGACTCAAACGCAAAGGCCTGACACTTAAGTGTTCACCTGCTGTGTGACCACATCTTTTAGCTGACATGTATATTGCCATGCATCGCCACCAAAACGCCTCATTTTCATCAATAATCCATCGTAAAGCATTGCAAGCTGTAGTGTGACCGTAGTTTAATGAGGCGGATGTGACGTTGGATGCAACCAAGCAATTGTACCCTACTACAAGTAAAAATTAGTTTCAACTCGGGGGAAAAAAGTTGTGGCCCAGCCCAGTGGTTGAGAAACACTGCTCTAGCTTGCCCGCACAGGATAAGCAGTTACGGATAACGGATGGATGGATCAAGAGTGATTTCTAATCTTTCAATTTTTGGACTGTTGCATTTGTAGACTGAATTTGACAGCATGCATAAGTGAAAAATAAATAAAAATAAATCTTGATCAATTGAACTGAGCTGGATCTACCTTTAAGTGTTAACTTATTTACAAGCAACTGACATTATTCTTGAACATGAGCATAATTCATATCCTTGTGTTGATTACAAAATTTGTCATGTTTGATTTCACTGCATAGAAGTGAATGTTTTTTCAAACTTGAAGAGAAGAACTGAGGTTCTCGGATTAGATACAGAGTAGGAAAAAAAAGTATTGACACCACAGTTGTACAATGAATTTGATGAACTGACCTTTGTGTTTATTATTTGTTCATTGATAAATCTTTGCTATACTCTTTTGTACACTCTATCCGTTAGTACCACAGAGAGTTTATAGTATGAATGTTATTGCATTAATTTAAAAATTTTTTTAATATACCTCCTTCTCTCAGTACTCAGAATTGCTGATGGCTTCATACAATGCCAACGAGCATGCACCACAGGAACCAGATGGAGTTGTGCTGGTGTGGAACATGAAGTTTAAGAAGACAAACCCAGAATACATATTCCATTGTCAGGTCACAAGTTTTGCTTGTTGGTCCTAATGTCTAATAAACACTTAAGTAGAAGGTAGAACCATGACTGATAACCTGTCACAAAGCATTTTCTTAATAATAAGAAGAGTTGTTAATGCCAGATACATTAGAAAGTACCAGTATTTGTAGTGAACAGACCTTTTAATTTAGTAAGTATCCAAGCATTATCCAGGAGTAACACTGAATTGCTGGCCAGATAGCTGAGGCACCCTAAAGTCAGTCTTTGTTTGTGTTCTGCCTGAATAGCAGCAGTAATCAAATTAGCCCATTTGTCTCTTCCCCTCTCCCCCTGCTTTATGTTCCCTTCTAATAATAAATAGGACCTTGAATTTATTTATATACTATATACTGCCTCATCCATTTTCTGCACTCAGCTGTACTATATTGCATTGTATATAGAAAGCATCCAATAAAAAATAAATGCAATTACTCCATTTAATTGTTTGAGACTTCTCATGTAAGTTCTTGTGACAATACAACCATGTTAAAACATCCATCTCCTATACCTCTCACTACAGTCCCCTGTGATGTCAGTGGGTTTCGCACAGTTTCATCCAAACCTTGTAGTTGGGGGCACTTACTCTGGCCAGATAGCATTGTGGGACAATCGGAGCCACAGGAGAACTCCGGTACAAAGGACACCTTTATCTGCAGCTGCTCATACAGTAAGAACACACTACAACAATATAGTGCATTTACATCTGCAAACAAGTGTTGCCAGGCAAAACAAACCTCCCCCAACAGCACTTATTTTGTACCTACTGTATATGTTGATAATGGTAATATTTCTCAATCATTAGCTGTCAGGTTATAATCCTATGAAAATCCATGACCCTGAGTTTGACATTTCAGAGTCATTCAAAGTCAAAGGTCATGGTGGCAACTGAAAGCCCATATGGGACTTCTTGTATGATGATAACGGTAAACATCTGGCTATCATGAACCATTTTAAAGTGATAGCCCTTTCAAAACCCATGACCTTCAGTTTGACCTTTCAGGGTCACTCAAGGTCAAAGATTATGGTGCCAAATAAAAGCCCATATGACACTTCTTATAAGTTGATAATGGTAAATATCTGTCTACCATCAACCATTTTCAAGTTACAGCCCTCTAAAATTCTGTGACCTTGAGTTTGACCTTTCAAGGTCACTCAAGGTCAAAGATCATGGTGCCAAATAAAAGGCCATATGGGAGTTCCTCTATGCTAATAATAGTAAATATCTGTCTATCGGCAACCGTTTTTGAGTTATAATGGAAAATGTATTATTTTGACCGAAAGGTTGACTTTTCCGGTGACCTTGACCTTCACCTTAACCCAATTACCCCCAAAATTTAATCAGGTAATCTACGGACCATTGCCCACCTACCCTGAAAATTTGCAGTCAATCGGTGCAACCGTCTAGACGCTACATTGTTAATAGACGGGGACACGCACATACAAACTGCACTGATTACAATACCTTGCCCCGCTTACACTGTCGCAGGCGAGGTAAATATGTCTGCATTTCAAGAGCTTTGGGTCCAGGCTTGTTTTATTTTATAATCTTCAAGACAATTTGGTAGGACTGTGTGGCAGTGTGTAGCATTTCCCCTTCACTGGTCCATGGTCCCCAGTTCAGTCCTGAGATCAGGGTGCAGTCTGTGTATTGGTTCTGTGCTTATTATCCCCATGTCAGTGTGAGTTTCCTCTTCATTCTCCAGTTTCCTCCTCCTCTTCTTCTTTTGGCTGTTCCCATTAGTGGTCACCATAGCAGATGATGTCTCTCCATCTCCTTCTGTCCTCTGTATCTTTTTCTGTAGCATCAACCGTCCTCATGTCCTCCTTCACCACATCCATATCCACATCATTTATTTTATTTAACTTTTATTTGTTATAGAGGGACATTGTACATTAATTGACATTTTACAAAGAAAATGTAAATGCACCCAATTATAGCCAAAAGGCTAATTTCCATTGGTAGTCCCCCTGCCAGAAGGAGCATGGCAGTTACCTATCAATTAAAAGAATAAATTACAAAAGGAGCAAGCAAAAAAATAAAACAATTACAACAAACAGCACCCCCCCCCCCCACACACACATTCACACACCAGAGATACACAACACACACACCCACACAATAGAGGAGCCTGAGGTACTCACATACACACACACACACACACACACACACACACACACACACACACATCTCCACAACACAGCTATATGCACCAGAGGCTCACACACACACACATCAGAAGTACACACCCTCCCCCCTTCCTCCCCATCCCCCTACACACACCCACACAGCACCCACACACACACACACACACACACTCACTCATACTGATACAACATCTCATAAACTAATGCTGACAGACTTGGTTGTCTATCAGCCATTTCTTTAATCTAAATTTAAATGAACTATAAGAACTGGACTCTCTTATACTTTGTGGGATTATATTCCATTCGCTAGCTGCTTTATAAGTGAAAACTGCCTGACCAAAAGTTGATTTCTTGAAAGGCACTACACAATCACCTCTAGCAGCCCCTCTAGTAACACTGGTTACAGATGATCTAAATTGCAAGAGGCTGCAAAGTGGTGGTGGGGCTAAGCTTTGTCTGATTTTATATACAAGACAACAATTTTTAAATAGAACAAGATTATTCCAACTCAGAAGCCTATATTTATTAAGTATTATACAGTGATGAAAGGATCTTGGTTTTTTATCTAGAATTTTGACAGCTTGTTTATATAGAGATATTATCGGCTTTAATGTTATGGAGTTTGCAGTACCCCATGTTGGCAGACAATAGTTAATGTGTGATATTATAAGAGAAAACATATACATCTTTGCAGCCTCTATTGACATACAATTTCTAAGGTGCCTAAAATTTGCAAGTGTGAAGTTTATGATCCTTTTCACCTTTTTAACATGATGCTTGAAGGTCAGGTTACTATCCAAGATGATACCTAAATATTTATATTCATTAACTATTTGAATTCTTTGCCCTGAGATGAAAACGTCAGGCTCATTATAAATTTTTTTTGTTTTAGCAAAGAACATGGCAACAGTTTTTGAAATATTAAGTTGTAGATGACAATTATTCAACCAATTTGAAACATTAATCATAACTTTTGTAAGCTGAGCTGCAACCTCAGAATGATTCTTACCTTTAACAAAAATTACAGTATCGTCTGCATACATAAGGATCTCACAACCTTGGCACACAGATGGGAGATCATTTATATACAGACTAAAAAGAATTGGACCCAGAATAGAACCTTGGGGTACCCCTGTTATAAGATCCTTAATGGAGGATTTTGTATTTTGTATTTTAACACATTGTGAACGATTAACAAGGTATGATTTAAACCAATTAGATGTATACTGAGAAAAATTAAACTGAACAAATTTTGACTGAAGAATGTTATGGTCAACCGTATCGAACGCTTTCCGTAAATCCAGAAATATTGTCCCAACCACCCCGCCACTGTCTATTAGAGACTTAACTCTTTCAATGAAATAAACAGTTGCTGTTTCCGTTGAGTGGTGTGCCCTAAACCCATGCTGCATCGGATGTAGGCATTGGCTAGAATTTAAATAACGCACTAGTTGGTCTGCCACTAACTTTTCTATAACTTTAGACATAACAGGTAGAATACTTATTGGTCTATAGTTTGAAACTAACTGCGGGTCATCATTCTTAAAGATGGGAACAACAACTGCAGGCTTCCAATATTGGGGGAAGCTCCCTTGAGTCAGAGAGATATTTACGATATGAGTGATTGGTTTTATCAATGGGCCTGCACACTCCCTGATCATTGCAGAGTCCATTTCATAGATATCTTTTGAGGATTTAGGTTTAAGTGAATCAATCACTTTAAGTACTTGTTCTTCAGAGACTCTTTCAAAATTGAAACTGCGTCCTGTCTTTGATTCCTTGGCATCATATTGCTGGTGCAAGGAAAAACTATTGGCAATAGAAGCTACAGAATCTACAAAATAATGATTTAATGCTTCAGCTACATCTATTGCCTCATTTGTAAGAGTATCATTGATCATCAGTTGGATCTGTTTTCTAGCATCATTTTGTCCAGATAGTTTCTTTAATTGCTGCCATATAATTTTAGAATTTCCCTTATTAGTTGCTATTATGTCAAGAAAGTAATTTGCCTTAGCTTTTCTAAGTTCCTTTGTCACCTTATTCCTAATTGACATCTTTGGTCTTCCTCTTTTCCTTCTAACTGGCAACTCCATCTCCAGCATTCTTTTCCCAATATACCCTGGATCTCTCCTCCATGCAAGTCCAACCCATCTCAATCTTGCCTCTCTCACTTTGTCTCCAAGCTGTCCTACATGTGCTGTCTCTCTAGTATTCTCATTTCTAATCCTGTCCAACTTTGTCACTCCCAGTGAAAATCTCAGCATCTTCAGCTCTGCTATCTCCAGTTCAGCCTCTTGTCTTTTTGTCAGTGCCACTGTCTCCAAACCATACAACATCGGTGCTCTTACACCTTCTTGTACACTTTCCCTTTTACTCTTGCTGTCACAAATCACTCCTGACACTCTCCTCCATCCATTCCAACTTGCTTGCACTCTCTTTTTCACTTCTCTTCTGCATTCGCCATTACTTTGTATAGTGGACCCCAGATATTTGAACTCATCTGCTTTGACCACCTCTATTCCTTGTCACTGTACTATTCCACTGTCCTCGCTCTCATTCACACACACGTACTCCATCTTGCTCCTAGTGACTTTCATTCCCCTTCTCTCTAGTACATACCTCCATGTCTCTAAGTTTTCTTCCACTTGCTCCCTGTTCTCACTACTGATCATAATATGCGGATGATAAAGAGGACTTTCATACCAGTTTCCTCCCACCTCACAAAAACATGCTGGTAGATGAAATGGAAACTCTGAATTGTCTCTAGGTGTGAATGAGTGTGTGAACACATGTTATTGGTGTCCTTTGATAGACTGTCATCCCATCCAAGATATGCCTGCCTTAAACTGAGCATTCCTGGGATAGGTTCCAGATGCACCATGACCCTGACTAGAATAACTCGGTTACTGAAGATGAAGCTGATGAGTTCTGTTTCAGTTCAGAATTGATGAAGCTCCTCAGATGATTGACAAAATATCTTCAAAATTATACCACCTTGACTTACTACTATTATTACTAGACATTGATTGTGCATCATGCTTGATCACTGTTCATCATTCCTGCTTCTAAAGTGTTTAATCATCTCTGTTTTCTGCAGCATCCTGTGTCCAGCTTAAATGTGGTAGGAACCCAAAACGCCAACAATCTGATCACTGTGTCAACAGATGGAAAGATGTGCTCCTGGAGTTTAGATATGCTCTCTCAGCCACAGGTAAACAGACACCCCTTATAATGGGTTGGTCATTTTGTTGTGTGACAGAGAAAGCAGCAATTGCTGTGAACATTTTTATAAAAAAAAAAGAATGGCAAGTACGAACAAATCCAAATCACACTATTAAGGTCTAAATATAAAAACAGGCAAAGAGTCAGGCAATGTATAAAGAGGATTTCAAAAAACAAGTCTATGATCACGAAACAAAATGCTGAATATGGGTCAAAATCAGAACTAGCAAACATGAACAAAGACTTTGTATGTCAGATGATAAACAGAGCTGAACGAATACTTTTGTTTGTGGTAGGAGTGTGCTTATGTCGTGTGTGCTGGTGATTGAGTCCAGGCGTGTGCAATCAGTAATTGAGTGAACTTGAGCTTATGAACTGGGAGTTGGGGTTCTGGGAAATGGAGTCTGATCCAAATTCAGTATTGATATGACACAGTTAAGTAAAAAATATAGGCAGGTGAACAGATGTAGGATTAACCTTGCATGTGTTTAAACGTTGAATTAGAACTAATAATATTTAGCTTATTGAGGTTGCTGTGAAGTTGATGATGATGTTCCTGCAACATAGATTATGATCAGTTATTCATCACAACCTTGTATTTTTTCTTGTAGCGAGAATAACGTGTGGGTGGAGCACAGAGGACGGCAGGACAGAGATCAGGGTGAAGAGAAGGCTTTATTGCCGTACTTTTCAGCCGGACAATTTAAATCAAGCATCAGAGAGACACACACACACACACACACACACACACACGCTGTAGTCTCCTCTGGGAAAAGCTCCCTTCCGCTCTCACTCTCCCTCCCTAAATAGGGAGCGGTTCACTGGGGAAAACACACACAAAACACAGGTTAATTACCCTCAGGTGTAGCGATTCTGCCACTTACCTTCCCCGACTCCGCCCTCCTGTCACAGACCGGCGCTTGACCACGCCCCCGCTGCCACATACCCCCACCGCCCGACTCAGGCTGGGCGCCCGTCCGGCCCGCAGCCGACCCCCCCCCCCCCCCCCCCCCCCCCCCCCGATGGGAGAGAAAGTCCGCCACGACCATCTGCGCCCCCGGCCTGTGGACCACCTTGAAGTTGAAGGGTTGGAGTGCCAGATACCAACGGGTGATCCGCGCATTGGCATCCTTCATGCGGTGGAGCCACTGGAGGGGCGCGTGGTCCGAACAGAGGGTGAAAGAGCGCCCCAGCAGGTAGTAACGGAGGGCGAGGACCGCCCACTTGATCTCCAGGCACTCTTTCTCAATTGTGCTGTAGCGCCCCTCACGCACTGACAGCTTCTGGCTGATGTATAGGACTGGGCGATCCTCCCCCTCCACCTGCTGGGACAAAACGGCCCCCAGTCCTCTGTCCGACGCATCCGTCTGTAACAAAAAAGGGAGAGAGAAGTCAGGGGAGTGTAAAAGTGGCCCCCCACACAGTGCAGCCTTTACCTCAGAGAAAGCCCGCTGGCACTGCTCCGTCCACTGGACCGGATCCCCCTTTTTAGTGAGGTCAGTCAGCGGGCTGGTGACGTCCGAATAATTAGGTATAAACCCACGATAGTAGCCAGCCAGCCCCAGGAACTGTCTCACCCCCTTTTTGGTCTTGGGCCTCGGGCAGGCCGCAATCGCTGCTGTCTTATTAATTTGGGGACGCACCTGCCCGTTACTCAAGTGGAAGCCCAGATACCATACTTCCACCCGCCCAATCGCACACTTCTTCGGGTTGGCAGTGAGCCCCGCCCGCCTCAGCGACCTAAGGACGGCCCTCAGGTGTTGCAGGTGCCGCTGCCAGTCATTACTATGAATGATGATGTTGTCTAGGTAAGCGGCCACATAGGTGGCGTGGGGCCGGAGGACCCGGTCCATCAGCCGCTGAAACGTAGCGGGCGCCCCAAACAGCCCAAACGGAAGTGTGACGAACTGGTGTAAGCCGAACGGTGTGGAAAAGGCCGTTTTTTCCCGGGATAATGGAGTCAAGGGGATCTGCCAATATCCCTTCGTCAAATCCAGTGTCGAGTAAAAGCGAGCTGTGCGTAGTCGATCGAGCAGCTCATCAATACGAGGCATTGGGTACGCGTCGAATTTAGACACCACGTTGACTTTTCTATAGTCCACACAGAACCGGACCGAGCCGTCGGCCTTGGGAACCAAGACCACCGGGCTGCTCCAGTCACTGTGGGACTCCTCGACGATGCCCATTTTGAGCATGGCCTGAAGTTCTTCCCGAACCACCTTTTTTTTGTGTTCGGGTAATCTATAAGGACGGCTACGCACTACCACCCCCGGGGGCGTCTCTATGTGGTGTTCTATGAGGTTAGTGCGACCGGGCAGGGGCGAGAACACATCCGAAAACTCGGCCTGCAACTGGGCGACCTCCGTGAGTTGGGCTGGGGAGAGGTGGTCTCCACAGGGGACCGGAGAGGTACGAGATGCCAATGTCCCTTTTTGGACCTCCGGCCCCAGCTCCGCCTTCTCCGGAACTACCGACACCAACGCCACGGGGACCTCCTCGTTCCAGAGTTTCAGCAGGTTGAGGTGGTAGATCTGTAGTGCCCCCTCCCTGTCCGTTCGCCTAACCTCATAGTCGACGTCCCCGACTCGCCGTGTGACCTCAAAGGGTAATTGCCACTTGGCAATTAATTTGGAGCTCGACATGGGCAACAGGACGAGTACCTTATCTCCCGGAGTGAACTCTCTAAGGCGCGTGCCCTTGTTGTACAGGCGGGTTTGCCGTTCCTGGGCCTGCCGCAAATTCTCCTGAGTTAGGTGCGTGAGCGTGTGGAGTTTTGCGCGCAGATCCATAACGTACTGAATTTCATTTTTGCTCTGTGAAGGTCCCTCCTCCCAATTTTCCCACAGTACATCTAAGATGCCACGCGGCTTACGTCCATATAATAATTCAAACGGGGAGAACCCTGTGGAGGCTTGGGGGACCTCTCGCACTGCAAACAACAAGGGTTCGAGCCACTTATCCCAGTTACGTGTGTCCTCACTTACGAATTTTTTGATAATATTCTTGAGGGTGCGATTGAACCGTTCAACTAAACCGTCCGTCTGTGGGTGATAAACGCTGGTGCGGATCGGCTTAATACCCAGTAGCCCATACAGTTCGCTCAGTGTTTGTGACATAAACGAGGTGCCTTGGTCAGTCAGAATCTCTTTTGGGATTCCAACCCGGGAGATGACGTGGAAGAGGGCCTCTGCAATACTGCGTGCTGAGATATTGCGAAGAGGCACCGCTTCCGGGTATCGCGTTGCATAGTCCACCAGAACCAATATAAAGCGGTACCCTCGTGTTGACCGATCTAATGGCCCGACGAGATCCATCCCAATTCTTTTGAACGGCGTCTCGATTAATGGTAGGGGGCGCAAGGGCACTTTTGGAATGGCTGCTGGATTTACTAACTGGCATTCGCGGCACGCCGTACACCACTTACGGATGTCGCCGCGAATCCCCGGCCAATAGAATCGGGCCATTATCCGGGCGAGTGTCTTATCCTGCCCGAGGTGTCCAGCCATGGGATTAAAGTGAGCCGCCTGGAATACCAATTCCCGGCGGCTCTTTGGAATTAACAACTGGGTGACTCGCTCTTTCGTCTGAGTGTCCTGCGTCACTCGGTATAACCTATCCTTTAAAATGGAAAAATAGGGGAAGGACGGGGTGGCCTTCGGCTGGAGCGTTTGACCATCGATTACTCTCACTTGGTCAAACGCGTGTCGCAGAGTCTCGTCTCGCGATTGTTCCAGTGGGAAATCCGCGAGGGATTCCCCAATAGAAAGAGGAGGGGCCGGCGGCTCCTCACTCTGTCGCGGAGATGACGTAGACGGCTCTGCGACCGCAGCTCCAGCCAAAGCGACACCGGGACCTTCCCCTGTCAACCGGCAGGACCCACTCTTTACTAGGTGTGCCATCAAACCCCGAAATCCCGGCCAATCAGTCCCCAAGATCAAAGAGTGGGTGAGGCGAGGATTAACCGCTGCCTTCACTATCGATTTTTCCCCTCTGAAATGTATGTGGACCGACACCAACGGGTAGCTGTGAATATCCCCGTGCACACACAACACCTTCACCCCTTGTGCTCCCCCCAATGCCTCGTCTTGCACCAGGCTTTGGCGGATCGAGGTCTGATTGCAACCTGAATCCACCAACGCCTGATATGTAGCCCCTTGTACACTTACCGGTATGCGATACGCTCCAGCCTGATTGAGGGCAGCTTCTGGCACGTCGGGGATCCGCACCACCGCCCCCACCTCCATCGCTGCACACTATTGCTGCAGGTGGCCCGGTTCCCCGCAGCACCAGCAAACCAGCCCGGGCCTTCCCTCTGCAGCTGTGTTCTGGGGCTCACTCACCTGAGGGGGGGGAGAGACAGACACAGAAGGGAGAAACGGGAGGGCACCACGGGTGCGGCGGGCCGGCTGGGGTGGAGCCGGCCCCCGCCTCCGTGGTGGGGGAATGGGGCGAGGACGGGACACAGGAGGAGGGTGGGGAGAAAGAGAGAGAGAAGAGGAGAGAGAAGACGATGTCATCGGTTGTCCTGCAGCCGGAACAGCCACCAGATGATCCTCCGCCAGTCCTACGGCCTGATCCAGCGACGCCGGGCGGTGGCACTGGACCCACTCCGCGGTTCCGGCTGGTAAGCGGGCGATGAACTGTTCCAGCGCCACCTGGTCGATGATTCCCTCGGCGTCGCGATCTTCGGCCCTCAGCCACCACCAGCAGGCGTCCCGGAGCTGCTGGCCGAACGCAAACGGGCTGCCGACTTCCTCCATCCGCAGCGCGCGGAAGCGCTGGCGCTGCTGCTCCGGTGTGCGCCCCACGCGCTGGAGGACAGCCCGGCGAAGGTCGGCGTAAGCCAGCCAGCGGTCGGCGGGGAGCTATAGTGCGGCCAGCTGCGCCTCTCCCGTCAGGAGGGGGAGGAGGCGCGCCGCGCGCTGCTCCCTCGGCCACCCCAAGGCTTCGGCGACCTGCTCGAACAAGGTGATGAAAGCCTCGGGGTCGTCCTGCGGGCCCATCTTGGTCAAGGTGAGGGGAGACGGGCCCGCGGCCGGGGCGCTGGTGGACCCCGCCGACGCGAGGAGACGCCGGAACGCCTCTCGATCTTCCTGCTGAGCCAGCACCAGGGCTTCGAAGCGGCGCTCCTGCTCCTTCCGGAGCGTGACGAGTGCCTGGTGCTGGCTCTGCTGAGCCGTGGCGAGGGCGTGGACCAAGTCCGCGAACGGGGAGGATTCCATGGAACTGCAGGACTGGTGCTCCACCTTTCCCAGGTTTTGGCACCACTGTAGCGAGAATAACGTGTGGGTGGAGCACAGAGGACGGCAGGACAGAGATCAGGGTGAACAGAAGGCTTTATTGCCGTACTTTTCAGCCGGACAATTTAAATCAAGCATCAGAGAGACACACACACACACACACACACACGCTGTAGTCTCCTCTGGGAAAAGCTCCCTTCCACTCTCACTCTCCCTCCCTAAATAGGGAGCGGTTCACTGGGGAAAACACACACAAAACACAGGTTAATTACCCTCAGGTGTAGCGATTCTGCCACTTACCTTCCCCGACTCCGCCCTCCTGTCACAGACCGGTGCTTGACCACGCCCCCGCTGCCACATTTCTGTTTATGTATTTATAGTCTAGACGTATATACAGGTCTCAAAGAGAAAATAGGTGGTTGTTATACTGTAAGGGCATTTTGCTGGCATGGTTTGGGTTCACTTCCCTTAGAGGTAAGAGTCACTGTAAGTGCTGTCTTCCAGGATGAAGGGCGTGAGAGCTCACTGAGTGGTTTGATAAGGATGAAAATAATATGTGTATATGCCTTCACACTCAGAAAATCCCAACCCACTTAAACACCTCTGGGATGTGTAGTGGTTAGCACTGTCGCCTCACAGCAAGAAGGTTCCAGGTTTGCGGCCGCCAGGAGCCTTTCTGTGTGGAGTTTGCATGTTCTCCCTGTGTCTGCGTGGGTTTCCTCCAGGTGCTCCAGTTTCCCCCACAGTTCAAAGACATGCAGTTAGGTTAACATGGAGCAGCCATGGCCTGAAGGTTGGGCTGAAGTGCCCTTGAGCAAGGCACCAAACCCACAACTGCTCCCCAGGCGCTGTACCATAGCTGTCCATTGCTCACTTGCGTGTGCATGTGTGTGTTAAGTGCTTCAGGTGGGTTAAATGTAGAGGTTAAATTTCACTGTATACTTAAGTCTATGCTTGAGTGTATGTGTGACAAATAAAAGCTTGTTGGCTTGGCTTCTTCTTAGACAGCACCATCATCAAAAGAGCAACTGAATGAGTATCTTTTGTGAGAATGGTATTTACCTCTCAAGTACAGTTGTAGATACATGTACAATCTGTGCCAAATGCATTGGAGCTGTTCTGGTGGCTTGTGGTGGTTCAACACCTTACTAAAATATTTTAATGTTGGATTTTCTTTAATTTCTCGCCAATGTGTATGTGCAGTATATAGGGCCATGTCGTGCAGTGGTTAGCACTATTGCTTCACAGCAAGCAGGTTCTGGGTTCAAACCTGCCAGTTGCCTGGGAGTCTTTCTGTGTGGAGCTTGCATGTTCTCCCTATGCTTGCATGGATTTCCACCAGGTGCTCTGGTTTCTTTCCACAGTCCAAAAACATGCAGATTAGGTCGCCTGGTTACCTAAACTGTCCATAGGTATGAATGTGAGTGTGAATAGCTGTCTGTCTGTTTGCATTAGCCCCATGATAGATTGTCCAGGGTGTACCCCATCTCTCGCCCAGTGTCAGCTGGGATTGGGTCCAACAAATACCCCCAAACCTGCAATAGATAAGAGCCATAGAAAATTAATGAATGACTCTATATACATCCATATGCTGATGCTATAAATGAAGTCTTGTGTGTTAAGGAATCATAGCATTTTGGTGAGGATACAGGAATTTTTTTTTGTTGTTGTTCATTCACAGGATAGTATGGAACTATACTATAACAAGTCTAAGGTAGTAGCTGTGACTGGAATGGCTTTTCCTGCTGGTGATGTGAATAACTTTGTGGTGGGAAGTGAAGAAGGGACAGTGTACACAGCTTCACGGCACAGCAGGTGAGTATATTTAGATGTCCTGCCATGTGAATTCCATAAAACATTGGATATCCCTGACCCCATGGTTATCTTTTGTCTATATAGTAAGGCTGGTATTAGTGAGATGTTTGAGGGCCACCAGGGGCCAGTCACTGGCATCAGCTGCCATAATGCTGTGGGCCCCATTGATTTCTCCAACCTCTTCACTACCTCATCCTTTGACTGGACTGCCAAGCTGTGGTCAACTAAAGTATGAGAGGTTTTTTTTTCCAATCCTTACATTCTGTCAAATATTGATGTAATTTATCAGGTCAGTCATAGCTCAGTAGTTAAGGTGCTGGGATACTGATCAGAACATAAGGCCCTATTATCGCCAAGCTGCTACTGCTGGGCCCATGAGTGTGGCCCTTAATTGTCTCTGATTCAGGGGTTGCCATATCATCGCTGGTCCTATGCTCTGATCCCAACTTCCTAACAAGTTGGGATATGTGAAGAAAAGAATATCGCTGTAACTGTAATGTATATGTAACAAAGAAAAGCTTCTTCTTCTGTATTTAGTCTTAAACAAATTTACCAGTATCAATTAATTGAACAAAGTGTAAATAATGTTAAAATAAATTCATGATTGTACTCAAAGTGCAGTACTTCAACTTTAATTTGAGATATTAACATCTAAATCAAGTAAACAGTGTATGAATTCCAGCACTTTTTCTATGTGACTTCCCCTTTTTTAAGGGACCAAAAGTAATTGGACTGTTCAGCTGTTCCATGGCTGCATGTGTGTGTGTTATTCTCTTGTAACAGTTAGATTTGTGATTAACAACGACTAAAATAATTTAGGCCCTTGTTAATTGATGCACCCAACTCAGTAAAGTTTATCAGTGTTGAAAAGAGATATTGCAGACAATTCTCATACATTTTTGGGTATATTTTAGCCCCCCAAAAAAGCCAAGAATTGAAAATATTTACAATACACATTTAGTTAAAGAAACAGAGTCCATGTCTCAAGAAAATCAGTATGCCATGTTCCAGAGGAGTGTAATAGTTTCATTTCCAAAAATAAGAGTTTCACTCCAAAACAGTAAGTGTCCCCCAAAATTAAAACAATTCCAAATACAAAAACACCACAGCAAAGCACAAAAGAAAAAAGGTTTTTTTTTTTCCTCATCAAGATTCTTGAATAATCCAAGGGCAAGAACAGTGATGAGTTGGTAACAGAGGAAAAGGATTATGTTCCTTGTTGCCTGATGACAAACAAAAGACACTGACTTTTTCCAACCTTGATTTTCCCTCCAAATGGTGGCCACTGTCAGGTGGCAGATGCAGTGCAAATGCAGGTACTCAGTACTTTTATTGAGGGAGATTTCAAGCAAGAACTGTTAGGCAGAGACAGAGTCAAAGAAAAGGCAATGGTAAGGTGAGGTACGAACAGTATGAGCAGGGCAAGGGAAAAATTGGAATTGAGAATACAGAACTGGCTCAAAAATAAATCCTGCGGCTATAACAGCAAGGACGGCTTGGTAACAACTACTAAGGAGCACGGAGCATAAACTTTGCAGTTAGGGGCATGCACTAAGAGTCATTGTATAGTGTGTGTGTGTGTGTGTGTGTGTGTGTGTGTGTGTGTGTGTGTGAGAGAGAGAGAAATAGGGAGAGAGATGGAGAGAAAGAGAGTGTTCAGAGGTGCTGATCAATAATCAAGTGAGAGGGATTGTGTGTGAAGGGGATTGGAGGTCCTTGTTGGCCATGTTTGTAGGCCACGTGGTGTAATGGGTAGTGGAATTGGACGCCGATTCTGGCGTGGACAAGGCAGAGATACCCAATGGTTTCAGAAGTGAGACATGAAATGTCGGAGCTAGACAACTGTAACATGGTAGGTCCAGCTTGTATATTACCTCATTGATTCACTGTAGCATCTTGAATGAGTTGATGTAGCAATAAGAGTTTCCTGCACCCTTCATAAATGCAGAAGTCCCGAGTGAATAGCCATACATCATCACATACTTCATAGCTTGGGTTTTCTCCTCTGCATCGGCCTGTAAACTCTTTGGTTACTTGGGCCGTGTGTTTGAGTTGTTGGTGGACTTGCTCCCACACATGCTGATTTCACTTGAACCATTTATCTATGTAGGTGAGTCAGTTGAGTTGGCGTTCCATGGGAACAGTGGTGCCTGGTAACCTAGGATGTACTGCAAGGATGCGAACTTGGTGATTGAGTGCCAGAGTTCTTTGCATATTTGACCTAAGGGAGAAATTGTACCCAATCTTCCTGGTTATTGGTGAAGAATGAGTGCAAGAACTGTCCTCTCTCTTGATTAGGTCTTTCCACTTGCCCTTTTGCTTGTGGGTGATAACCTGATGCCAGGTGCATTGAGATTCCAAATTTATCCATTAAACCTCCCCAACCTCACGTGATATGAACTGAGGTCCCTGGTCTCTCACAATGGCCTCTGGAATGCTAAAGTACAAGAACACATGGTTAAAGATCAGACTTGCCATCTCAAAGGTGGACGATAGGCTGGGGAGTGGAATGAGATGTAGGGACTTTGAAAAGCCTCAGTGATCACTATGATGACCTTTGGCTTGGGCACTAAGGGAACAGCAGGATTATGAACTGGTGAATGACCCAAAAAATGCATGGCCACCAGTACTTGCTCTGGATGAGTTGGGGAGTATGATGAGTGGTGGGGTCTCTGGTGGCCAGGGAGATGTGAGCCTACATGATCAGTTTGTTGCCCAGATGGAGGGGCACATATCTGTTCTCCGCTGGGCAACGTGGGAGAGTTCTCATCTCTGCCGTGTTCATTATTTCTTGGTCTGTCTCCTAGGTGATGGCCCCTACAAAGTGTGACTGTGGGAGAATTAATTCTTGTAACATTTCTATGGAAGGGGCTGGATACATATGTGAGAGGGAGTTTGCTTTGATGTTCTTTGATCCAGGTTGGTTTTTTTGATCCAGAGATGGTAAACTTAAACCTGGCGAAGAACAAGGCCCAGTGTGCTTGACATGAGTTTAGCCTTTTAGCTGGCTTGAGGTACTCCACACTGCAAAAAATTGAAAACTGAATTTGAGGAGAAAATTACTTAATACTAATGAAATGATCTTTCTGCATGGACAGATATTTTTACTTGGTAAGACATCTTGGAAGAAGTTGGTTGCACTCTAGAACTAGGTTTAATAATCTCAGAATTGGTGTCTTGGGTTCTTCTAATAGGAAATGCTAGATCATTTCAACTATATTCAAGATATTTTCACTTGCTAAGATATCATTTTTTGCAGTGCAGATTCTTATGGTCAGTGAGAATCATGAAGGGGTAAGGTCTTCCCTCCAGCCAGTGGCTCCATTCTTCCAGAGCTAGCTTGACAACAAGAAGCTCCCAGTTGAAGTCTCAGTTCTGGGAGAAGAAGGCCGTAGGGTGGAACTTGGGATTCTCACCAAGTTGCTGAGAGGGGATGGCCCCCAGCCCTGTCTCAGAGGCATTCACTTCCACAGTGAAGGGCTTGGAGGAATCTGGATGCTATAAGTTGGGGGCTAAGGTGAATGTGGCTTTGAGGCATTCGAAGGTTTGGTCCACTGAAGGATTCCATTTTTTGGAATTCCACTTCTTGAGCAGGGCTTTGAGGGGTGAATCTATGATGATAAATCCATAGGTGAATCTCTGATAGAAGTTACTAAACTCCAAAAAGTGCTGCAGTGCTTTAATTGTGGTTGGCATGGGCCTGTTGATTACAGCTATGACCTTATGGGTCCATGAGCCCACTGGCTTTGGTCTTGCTGAAAACTTCTTTGAACTTGTGGTACTCAAGGGCATCACTACATGAGACTAGGTTTCAGGGCTTTCTAGCATGACTGTAAGCGGACTAGCATATGATCGATCTCTCTCTCTCTCCTTCCAGGAAATCTGAGGATCTCAAAGTGGTCTCAAAGTTTAGGGGAATAAAAGGGTACAAGGCAGGGTACAATTAAAAAGGCTGAAGCCCTTCACGCCCTTCACTATGAACTATAGGCGAGAAAAATGGAAAACTGGAGTTATCTGAGACATTTCAAGGCATTTGGGAAAGAATTTCCATTTTATTGTAAACAGGGTACATATATATACACCCTCCTTGAATCGCCACCTTAACGTGGTGGAGGGGTTTGAGTGTCAGTGATTCTAGGAGCTACGTTGTCTGGGTATTTGTCAAGTCAAGTTTATTTGTATAGCACTTTTAACAATAAACATTGTTGCAAAGCAGCTTTACAGAATTTGAATGACTTAAAACATGAGTTAATTTTATCCCTAATCTATCCCCAATGAGCAAGCCTGTGGCGATGGTGGCAAGGAAAAACTCCCTCAGACGACATGAGGAAGAAACTTTGAGAGGAACCAGACTCAAAAGGGAACCCATCCTCATTTGGGCAACAACAGACAACATGGCTATAACATTAACAGTTTTAACATGAAGTCAGTTTCGTTGATAACTCTTCATTTATGAAAACTTGAGTGCAAAACTGTTCATGACAACTGCAGTCCTAAAGTTAGCAAGCCAACTGTAGTCCTCAGCCACAAAAGCATGACTGTAAGTGTCCAGAGCGTCTTCCAGGTGTGACTTTCAACTGTCCACATGGGGCCGTCCTCCACAGGAGCAATGCAATGAGACTCCAACCAGACACAGGGCACCAGGATGGACCAGGCAGGTCCAAGGAGCAGAAGAGGTCAGCGTCTCGATCCCAGGACCGACATGTAATTCAGAGGGACAGATTTTTGGGGGGCAGAGAGAGAGAGAAAAAAACACAGGTTGTTAGGTATGCCCAATGTCACCTGAATAAGTAGGAACAGTATACATATTGCACTGAGTACAAGCAGGGACTCTGGCAACTAACTATGACAGCATAACTAAAAGGGGAGAGCCAGAAGGTAACACAGGCATGAGGGAGCCCCGGGACATAAAGCAGTCAGCCACTGCACCATCAACAAACTCAAGTGACCAAGCGAGTGGGGGACTGACAGCATCCATACATCCCAGTTTACCAAAACACACTATGTCTGAGGACCCTCCAGATCTACACCTTTACCTCACAAACACCATTAACAAACAAAAGGCTTGATTAAACAGATATGTTTTCAGCCTAGACTTAAATGCTGAGCCTGTGTCTGATTCCTGAACATTACTTGGAAGGCTGTTCCATAACTGTAGGGCATTGTAAGAAAAAACTCTGCCCCCTGATGTAACCTTCACTATACGAGGTACCAGCAAATAGCCTGCACTTTTTTATCTAAGTAGGCGTGGCTGGTCATAGAGGACCAGAAGTTCACTCAGGTACTGTGATGCGAGACCATTCAGTGCTTTAAAGGTCAATAGTAGTATTTTATAATCAATACGAAATTTGATTGGGAACCAATGCAGTGTGGATAAGACATGGGTGATGTGGTCATATTTTCTAGTTCTAGTAAGGACTCTTACTGCTGCATTTTGAACTAACTGGAGCTTGTTTATGCACTTATTGGAACATCCAGACAATAAGGCATTACAATAATCCAACCTGGAGGTAACGAAAGCATGAACTAGTTTTTCCGCGTCATGTACTGACATTAAATTTCTTATCTTAGCAGTATTTCTGAGATGAAAGAAAGCTATCCGTGTAATGTTATCAATGTGAGTTTTGAATGAAAGACTGCATATTTGCTCCTGGTAGGGTCTGCCAAGGCAAACAGGTCCTAGATGAGAGCTCAGATTAAGAGTGGTTCTGAAGACCCTTATAAGGCAAAGAACAAGGATTCGAGTGCCCTCGCCAGGACCAGGGATATCGGGGCTTCACCCTGGAGCCAGGTCTGGGGGAGGGGCACATTGGTGAGCACATGGTGGCTGGGTCTATGTCCATGGAGCCCAGCCGGGCCCAACCCAAATGAGACATGGAACCACCCTCATGTGGACCCACCACCCACAGGAGGGGCCATAAGGGTCCAGTGCATTGTGGATCAGATGACAGCCAAAGGTGGAGGCCCTGGCGTACTGATCCCCAGCTGACAAAACTGGCTTTTGGGACATGGAATGTCACCTCTCTAGCAGAGAAGGAGCCTGAGCTTATGTGGGAGGTTGAGAGGTACTGACTGGATATAGTTAGGCTCACCTCAACGCATGGCTTGGGCTCTGGAAACAATTTCCTGGACAGGGGATGGACTCTCTTCCAAGCTGGAGTTGCCAAGGGTGAGCGGCGCCGGGCAGGGGTGGGGCTATTGGTAGCCCCCCAGTTCGGCACGCTAACATTGGAGTTCTCCCCAGTAAATGAGAGGATAGTTTCCCTGTGCCTTCGGGTTGGGGAATGATCTCTGACTGTCATTTGCGCTTATGCGCCAAGTGGTCTTCTTGGAGTCCTTGAGTGGGGTGCTAGACAGTGCACTGCGAGAGGATTCTGTTGTTTTACTGGGGGACTTCAATGCTCACGTAGGTAATGAAAGTGAGACCTGGAGGGGTGTGATTGGGAGGAACGGCCTGCCTGATCTGAATCCAAGTGGTGTTCTGTTGTTGGACTTCTGTGCCATGCACGGTTTGTCCATAAGTGCATGTGGCACAAGGGCACCCTAGGCCGTAGATTCATCTGATCTGATATCGGGTATGTCTTGGACACTCGGGTGAAGAGAGGAGTGGAGCTGTCAACTGATCACTACCTGGTGGTGAGCTGGGTCAGATGGTGGGGAAGGAGGCTGGACAGACCTGGTAGGCCCAACATGTAGTGAGGGTATGCTGGGAACGTCTGGCGGAGGCTCCTCTCTGTCAGATCTTCAACTGCCACCTCCAGCAGAGCTTCAACTGCATACCAGGGGAGGATGGGGACATTGAGTCTGAGTGGACCATGTTCTTCACCTCCATTCCTGAGGTGGCCATGCGGAGCTGTGGCTGCAAGGTTGTTGGTGCCGGTCATGGCGGTAATCACCGAACCCGGTGGTGGACACCTGTGGTGAGGTGAGCCGTCAAGCTGAAGGAGGAGTCCTATTGGGCTTGGTTAGCCTGTGGGTCTCCAGAGGCAGCTGACAGGTACTGACGGGCCAAGCAGAACGTGGCTTTGGCAGTCTCTGAAGCAAAAACTCAGGTGTTGGAGGAGTTTGGTGAGGTCATGGAAAGCGACTTTCGGTCAGCCTCGAGGAGATTCTGGCAAACTGTCCAGCGGCTCAGGAGGGGGAAGCAGTGCTCTGTTCTGACTGTCTACAGTGGAGATGGAGTGCTGTTGACCTCAACTGGGGATATCGTCCAGTGGTGGAAGGAATACTTCAAGGATCTCCTCAATCCCACCTTTATGTCATCCAAGGAGGATGCAGAGCCTGAGGGCGATTGGGAGGACTCGCCCATCATGGGGGATGAAGTTGCCGAGGTAGTTAAAAAGCTCCTCGGTGGCCGGGCTCCAGGGGTGGATGAGATTCGCCCTGAGTTCCTGAAGGCGCTGTATGTTGTTGGGCTGTCTTGGCTGACATGCCGCTTCAACATTGCATGGAGGTTGGGGACAGTGCCTTTGTATTGGCAGGCTGAGGTGGTGGTCCCCTTTTCAAAAAGGAGAGTGTGTTCCAACTATAGGGGGATCACACTTTTCAGCCTCCCCGGGAAAGCCTATGCTGGGGTGCTGGAGAGGAGAGTCCAGCACCCTTGCAAGGGTAGACGAACCTCGGATTCAGGAGTAACAAAGTGGTTTTCATCCTGGATGTGGAACACTGGACCAGTTCTTTACCCTTGCAAGGGTACTGGAGGGTGCATGGGAGTTTGCCCAACTGGTCTACATGTTTTGTGGACCTGGAGAAGGCTTATGACTGTGTCCCTCGTGGTGCCCTGTGGGGGGGGTGCTTCGGGAATATAGGGTTCAGGGCCCACTGCTGTGGACCATTTGGTCCCTGTATGACCGGAGCAGGAGTTTGGTTTGCATTGCCGGCAGTAAGTCAGACTTGTTCCCAGTGCAGGTGGGACTCCGCCAGGGCTGCCCTCTGTCACCGGTTCTGTTCATAACTTTTATGGACAGAATTTCTAGGTGCAGCCAAGGGGCGGAAGGTGTCCGGTTTGGTGGCATCAGGATCGCGTCTCTGCTTTTGGCAGAGGAAGTGGATCTGTTGGCCTCATAAATCTGTGACCTCCAGCAGGCGCTGGGACAGTTTGCAACCGAGTGTGAAGCAGCTGGGATGAGGATCAGCACCTCCAAGTCTGAGGCCATGGTACTCAGCCCAAAATGGGTGGAGTGCCCACTTCAGGTCAGGGGGGAGTTGTTGCCTCAAGTGGAGGAGTTTAAGTATCTCGGGGTCTTGTTCATGAGTGAGGGTCGGGGGAGCAGGAGTTAGACAGACGGATCGGGGCAGCATCAGCACTGTTGTGGATGCTAAACCAGTCTGTTGTGGTGAAGAGAGAGCTGAGCCCAAAGGCAAAGCTTTTAATTTACTGTTCCATCTATGTTCCCACCCTCACCTATGGTCACAGTTATGAATAGTGACCAAAACAATGAGATTGCGGATACAAGCGGTTGAAATTAGTTTTCTCCGCAGGGTGGCTGGGCTCTCCCTTAGAGATGGGGTGAGAAGCTTGGTCTTTCGGGAGAGGCTCAGAGTAGAAAATACTGTGAACCTCTGCTCCTCTACATCAAAAGGAGTCAGTTGAGGTGGTTCGGGCACCTTGTTAGGATGCCCCCTGTATGTCTCCCAAGGGAGGCTCTCTGGGCATGTCCTACCGGGAGGAGACCTCGAGGCAGACCCAGGACATGCTGGAGAGATTACACCTCTAGGCTGGCCTGGGAATGCCTCAGTATTCCCCCAGAAGAGCTGGTAGAGGTGGCCAGGGAGAGGGAGGTCTGGGCAGCTCTGCTTAGGCTGCTACCCCCGCAACCCAGACCGGGGTACGCGGTAGAAAATGGATGGATGGATATATATATATATATATATATATATATATATATATATATATATATATATAAAGCATGTGATATCCCCTTTATATTAAGGAGGTTCAGAATTCAAAAGATTTTTTGGATATTTTGAAAAAATATATGAATTAATTTATCACAGTATTTTCATTTGGCGTTGCACTATATCTCATCTCATTATCTCTAGCCGCTTTATCCTGTTCATCTGACAATGAGTGACAGTTCTTGCAACAGCAACTGTACAAAAACAATATGTATAAACTCATTTTTATAATTTTAACAATTAACATTAACTGTATGACAGATGTCAAGTCTCAATATGTGACTCCCCTACAAGGTTACATTGCATTCTGTCGCAAGTCAAAATGTAAACAATGTCAATGCACCAAACATGCTGAGTGGGCGGGTTTGACCCAGAACAGGCCGTATACAATAATGGGATAGCAATCGATATTTATAACTTAATATTTAGCCGACCAGCATTTATACATGGACCCATACATACGTATTTCACTCAGTAATTATAATGATGGCTAAAATTACAGACTTACCCATGGTTCGAGACCTTTTTGAAAACCAGGCCATTAATGTGCCACTCAACTTCTTAGTCACCATTTCTAGCCATGTGGTAGTGCGGCTCGGTCATAGTACATGAAACATTGTCAAGACCTTGTAAGCTAATCAAATTATATAGTTACAGTGCACGGCAGCATAACGGCTGCCTCAATTTCCTACAGATGTGTTAGTATTTGGCCATTATTTAGTTGAATAAAACTTAGTTTCACATCACACGCTGCTCAGTTTTGTACAGATATGTAAACAAAAATATTTTTTGTTATTCAGTGAAAAATAGACGACAGCAAATCCTACTACAGATAGGTATTTGCCGCTGCTGACTGGTTACTTTTGAGACCTCTGATCATGTGTTTGTATTCTTGGGAACCTGAACACTACAGGGAACATGTGGTAACTGTTACTAGGAGAGCTATCTGTTCCTGGTGTATGGCACTGACATTGAGGTTTAGTGGTTCAGTGTGGTGAGTGATGGACCCCCCAATGGGGCCTCCATCTACTGCTTCACCGTCGAGGGGGTGTTGCAGTGACTGAAGGTGTAGTTGGAATTTTTCCCCAAGGGGGCAATCTATGAAGTTTCCTTGACCAAAGAAGTAGAGTAAGCATTAGCACATCCTGTGGGATTGCCTACATATTTCTCTGGGTGTGCAGCAAGTGAAGAAGTAGATAGGGAGGTTGCTGCTGGGGCAGCTAGCAGAGTCAGCATAGAGGCATGGAACTGTGTTAGCTGTGTGCTAAGCATGGCTATCTGCTGTTGTTAGTATGAGGCAGCCTTGTTTATAGACCATGGGGTGTTATGGTTGGTGTGAACATGACAGACACCCCCTTCCTTTCCTGTCTGGGGTTTATATTCAAAATAAGAGTTCCCCAGTGATCAAAGCTAGGAAGTAACTAGAAATCAGACAATAAACAGAAAATATAGAGCAAAGGCATACCAATTCTAGTCCCCCATTCCTATTTTTGGAGTTGACCCAGCTTCATTTAAATTTTGTATCTCATCTAGCACAAATCAATTATAGTGTTAATCATTCAATTAAAGATAAACACAGGTCCCCATATGTGGCCCTGTATATGTCACACCCTCATTATTTCGCTTACAAGTAAGCACATAAAAGGTCTCAAGTTGATTTCAAGTGTGAAATTTGCATTTGGAATTTGTGCTGTTAATTCTGTTTTCCATTTCTGTTAACTTGGTGTTGAAGTCCAAAGAGATGTCACTAGCAGTGAAGCAATGTCATCAATAGGCTGAAAAATCAAAACAAACCCACCAAAGTGATTGCAAGATAGCGTGGCCAAATTAACTATTTGGTACATTCAGTCACTGACTGCAAAGGCTCTGCAGCCATGTATTAAAAATTATAATCTAATTTCTGATTGTTAGTTTGGCCAGTTATGTTTGGTCCCTTCAAAAGGTGAGGACTACATATAAAAGGTTAGGGAATATGCAAACACATCTGTAAAGTCATCTGGCAACTTCTAGTGACCTTTTGAGCATGTATTAACTACTTTCCCCTGAAAAGAGTTTGCAGCACTGTATTAGTAGCTCGAAAGTGACCACATTTTCTCAAGAGTTATGGAGGGCACTGTAGGACTTTAAGGCTGATAGGGACACACTTTGAAAGCTAGCCATTGATTTTCAACATTCAGAAGTGTCAGTCCTGCGTGCTGTGGTGTGTGCACCTGAAGGCGCGCCCCAGGCTGTGCGCGTGTCGAGCAGACTCCAGCACGTGCGCCGTTAACGATGCACACCTGAACTTAATTAAGGAGCTGTATGTGCACCCATTTAAGGACTGTGCTAATGCACAATCAGTGTGAAGTATTACGTTACATCAGTACGCATTACTGAACCTTTCTACCCTTGTTTCTGAGTTCCTGGTTTCCTGATCGGTTGTTCCTGTTTCTCGTTCCCGTTCTCACTTTGCCTCTGATATCCCGTTTGTGCCTCGTCCGACCATTTGCGTGTTTAAAGTTTTCGATTTAGCTTGCTGATTTGGACTATTTGCCTGTGTGTCTGTTTTCACGATTGTATATATTTTCACTGGTGTTATTAAATATACTTCTGCACATGCATCCACCTACCTCGTACCTGACAGAATACTTCGCCAACAATGGATGCAGCAGAAGTAATACAGTTTGCCGTACCTTGCATCTACCAGGTTCCTGCATCTTGGCCCCTCACCTCGTATTTCTGGCAGCATTTTGTAATGGGCCTCCCGGCAATGTACTATGGAATATATTACCTTAGGGGATTCAGCCTGCAGTATAATCTATTCTACAAGGCCTTCGAAGAACCCAAGCCACCAGAACTGATCTGGGTGAGCCTCAGGCGCACTTGGACAGCTGGATGAGCTCGCCGATGGGTGGAGTGCCTGATCCGAGTCGAGCACCCATGCCTTCAGAATTCACAGACTTTCTTAGCCATGCTCCAATTTATTTTTGAATCTTTGGAAAAGGAGAAATCCCATGAAATTTTTTGGGGCAGTGCAATCACACTGATGGCCAATGCAGTGGAGGAGGCCGTCACGCTAGAGCTCCCTCCAGTGGCTGACGCAGCAAAGGAGGACGTCGCTCCAGTGCTCCCTCCAGTGGCTGACTCAGTGGAGGTGGCCGTCACTCCAGAGCTCCCTCCAGTGGCCGATGCAGGGACAGCAGAGGAGGCTGTTGTTCCTGAGCCCCTCCGAGAGGCTGTCTTTCCAGAGCTGGTTTCTCAGCCAGAGCCAGCACCTGAATCAATGCCTGAACCAGAGCCTACATCAGAACCCATGCCTGAACCAGAGCCAGCCCCACTGCCAGTGTCAGAGCTGGTGCCAGCTCCAACATCAGAGTCTGAGTCAGCACCAGAACCAGCATCTGTTCCAGTGCCAGAGCCAGTGCCAGTGTCTGTTCCAGAGCCAACGCCAGCATTAGAGCCAGCTCCAGAGCCAGTGCCAGAGTCGGTGCCAGTGTCAGCTCCAGAACCAGTGCCAGAGTCAGTGTCAGCTCCAGTGCAAGAGCCAGCATCAGAGCCTGCACCAGTGTCTACTCCAGAACCCGTGCCAGGACCAGTGTTGGAGTCAACTCCAGTGTCAGAGCCTGCGTCAATGTCTACTCCAAAGCCGGTGCCCGTGTCAGCTAGAGCATCAGAGTCAGTTCCAATGCCTATGCCAGAGTCAAGGCCAGTGCCAGACCCTGAGCCTGTTCCAGAACCTGTGTTAGAGGGCAATGGAGCGACCTCTGCCTCAGCTGGCTATGAAGGTGTCGTTATCTTGCCGCCACCCGACTATGAAGGCGTCATCATTCCTCCGCCGCTCAGCCATGAAGACGTCGTCATCATCCTGCCGCCCGCCTGTGAAGGCGTCGTCATTCCTCTGCTGCCCAGCTACGAAGCCGTTGTCGTCCCGCCGTCTCCCGGCCATGAAGATGTCATCGTCGTCCTGCCGCCCAGCCAGGACCATAGCAATGCGTTGACTGAGCCTGAGTCGGAGCTCACTTCCTGCCTTGAACCCAAGTCATCCCCAGAGCTTGAGTCCAGTCCAAAGCCCAAGCCAAGTCCAGGGTCCGAGTCATCTCCAGAGCTCGAGTCCAGTCCAGAGCTCGAGCACAGCCTGGAGCCCAAGTTGAAGCTCACTTCCTGCCTTGAGCCCAAGTCATCCCCAGAGCTCGAGCCCAAGTCCAGTCCAGAACCCGAGTCATCTCCAGAGCTCAAGCCCGAACCATCTCCAGAGCCCGAAACCAGTGCAAGTCAGGAGTCCAAGTTTTGTCCTGAGCCTGAACCCAAGCCCCCACTGGAGCCAAGTAGGATGGATTTTTGCTCCTGAAGGGAGCTCTTGGGGGGTGGGGTGGGTGTCTGTCAGTCCTGCGCGCTGTGGTGCATGCACCTGAAGGCACGCCCCGAGCTGCACGCGTGTCGAGTGGACTCCAGCACGCGTGCCATTAAGGACGCGCACCTGAACTTAATTAAGGAGCTATATGTGCACCTATTTAAGGACTGTGCTGATGCACGATCAGTGCGAAGTATTACGCTATGTCAGTACACATTTACCAAGCCTTTCTACCCTTTTTCTGATTTCCTGGTTTCTTGATCGTTTGTTCCTGTTTCTCGTTCCTTGTTCTCACTCTGCCTCTGATATCCCGTTTGCGCCTCGCCCGACCATTTGCATGTGTAACATTTTGGATTTAGCCTGCTGATTTGGACTGTTTGCCTGTGTGTCTGTTTTCACAATTGTATATATTTTCACTGGTGTTTATTAAATATACTTCTGCACATGCATCCACCTACCTCATACCTGACCGGAAGCAGAGCAGGACAAGACACAATCATATTGAAATGCATTCTGCTTCTTCTTCTTCTTCTTCTTAAATAAGTATTACAGCACACCTTAATAAGGCTGGGCTAAGGTAATTTATTGTTATTATTATGTACCTTATTGACGTTATTATATGCTTATCCTCTTTGAATTATTTTGTCACTATGTTGTATATGCATTTTTGGCTTGCATCTACCTTATTGTATTATAATTTCCTTGTCTTGTCTGTTTTTTTTTTTTTTTTACACACAGCATAACAAACCACTTTACTCTTTTGAGGACAATGTTGACAATATCTATGATGTTATGTGGTCTCCTGTGCACCCGGCTGTCTTTGCTACAGTGGATGGAATGGGCCGCTTGGACATCTGGAACCTTAATAAAGACACAGATGTAAGCAAGTTTAAGGCTATCAAAAACTTTTAATTTAAACTACACACTTGGAAAAAATCCAGCAGTGTGGGGGGAAATTTTTTTTTTCTAAATATTCTATTTTATGCTAGTGCTACTTTTAATTGTGGTTGCTATTTAACAATTTAGTAACACATAAACAAAATTTTACATCGAGTTAAATAATTTTAGTTAATTTAAGGCCAATTATGAACTTTTGAATATCAAATTAGCAATTTGTCAATTATCATATTTTGTTTACCAGGTTCCTACAGCAAGTGTGACGGTGGAGGGCTCTTGTGCTCTGAACCGGGTCAGATGGGCATCAGGGGGCCGCGAAGTAGCAGCTGGTGATTCTGAGGGTCGAATCTGGATCTATGATGTTGGAGAAGTAATACAAATGGAATAATAATAATAAAAACTCTGTGTTGTTGTCCAGTAAGCAGGCAAGGAACAAAACAACCTAGGTACAGGAACACTGTGGGTCAGTTCTTTAACTTAAAGGACTGATCCACAGTGTTCCTGTACCTAGGTTGTTTTGTTAATGTTTAAGAATCAGCAGTAGCACTCATATCCTTTCACCTCTCTCAGTGAGAATGATGGCATCAATGATGGTTCATTGTGTTTGTGTATTTTGTACATTTTTAGCAATTGGCAGTGCCACATTCAGAGGACTGGAGCCGACTTGCACAAGTTCTCATGCAGATCCAAGCAAATGTTGGTGGAGGCGGTGCCATAGAAGTGACTGGCTGAGAGCATATATGTGCTACAAAAGCAAAACACATACACATTTATGTTCAGCAATACAGATGATAGAAACATCTGTATTGCATCTATTAAAACAGATGACAGAATTGGTTATTTAAAGTTCGACTGTTAATTGAACTTTTATTTATTGGTCGTCTTGAGTCCTGTTTTTATTTTACTGTTTTTTTATTCCGATGTGATGAAGAAATGAAACATGTACAAAGAAAAATGTTCTTTATATGTAATAAAATATATTAAATATTCATTGATGAATCCATACACATATCCATTAATTATTGAATAAAATATCTTTGAAAAGTATGTTTAAAATCCTGTTCTAAATGTATTATGAATTGCATCAACACTGAGTGTTTTACGTCCCAAATTATATGAACAAAAAGTACAAATGCAAGTCCAGTAATTGTATCCGGGATGCTATTAAAGTTGGTATCAGGATGATATTAAAGAATTCTGTGTGGTGTTTTTCCACCAAGTTCAATTTATCCTTAAAGACTCTGTGTAGCCATTTTAAATTAATAAAATTAAACAAAGCAGAACATTTCCATACAAATAGTATTGAGATCAGTAATATGTTTTATTAATCTCAGAACAGGCCTAGTTACTTGGTGACAATCCAGAGCCAGGGCCAGGGAGCAGATAAGCAGGCTAAACTGACTATGTACTAGCTGTACAGAGTCGTCAATCAAGTTCCACCATACTGAGGCTGTGTCTGTTCCCTGAGCTAAAGAAAAATGTAGAAATACTGAGAAGGTTTGTTTTAGTAACCTAATTAACATAAAATTTGATCATACTGAAGACACAGCCAGCACCTTTGATTTGAAGCGAGGACTGTAAAATATTAAATCTCTTACTTATTGTAAAGGGCTTATTATTAATGAAACTATTACTGATTAGAAGTTTTGTGTACTGTTTTTAACAGAAATGTGCATTTAAACCAAATGAGTATATAGCATTAAATTAAACTAAAGTCAAGTTTATTTGTATAGCGCTTTTAACAATAAACATTTTCGCAAAGCAGCTTTACAGAATGACTTAAAACATGAGCTAATTTTATCCCTAATCTATCCCCAATGAGCAAGCCTGTGGCGACGGTGGCAAGGAAAAACTCCCTCAGACGATTTGAGGAAGAAACCTCGAGAGGAACCAGACTCAAATGGGAACCCGTCCTCATTTGGGCAACGACAACATGACTATAATATTAACAGTTTTAACATAAAGTCAGTTTCGTTGATGTTATAAACTCTTCATTGATGGAAACTTGAGTGCAAAACTGTTCATGACAACTGCAGTCCTAAAGTTAGCAAGTCAACTGTAGTCCTCAGCCATAAAAGCATTACTGTAAGTGTCCAGAGCATCCTCCAGGTGTGACTTTCAACTGTCCACATGGGGCCGTCCTCCACAGGAGCGATGCGATGAGACTCCAACCAGACACAGGGCACCAGGATGGATCAGGCAGGTCCAAGGAGCAGAAGAGGTCAGCATCTCGATCCCAGGACCGATATGTAACTCAGAGGGACAGATGGGGGGGGGGGGCACAGGTTGTTAGGTATGCCCAATGTCACCTGAATAAGTAGGAACAGTATACATATTGCACTGAGTACAAGCAGGGACTCCGGCAAAACTAACTATGACAGCATAACTAAAAGGGGAGAGCCAGAAGGTAACACAGGCATGAGGGAGCCATGGGACATAAAGCAGCCAGCCACAACACCATCAACAAACTTGAATAAGCAAGCAAGTGGGGGACTGACAGCATCCATACATCCCAGTTTACCAAAACACACTATGTCTGAGGACCCTCCAGATCTACACCTTTACCTCATAAACACCATTAACAAAAGGCTTGATTAAACAGATATGTTTTCAGCCTAGACTTAAATGCTGAGACTGTGTCTGATTCCTGAACATTACTTGGAAGGCTGTTCCATAACTGTGGGGCACTGTAAGAAAAGGCTCTGTCCCCTGATGTAGCCTTCACTATACGAGGTACCAGCAGATAGCCTTGAACCTTTTGATCTAAGTAGGCATGGTGGGTCATAGAGGACCAGAAGTTCACTCAGGTACTGTGGTGCGAGACCATTCAGTGCTTTAAAGGTCAATAGTAGTATTTTATAATCAATGCGAAATTTGATTGGGCGCCAATGCAGTGTGGATAAGACAGGGGTTATGTGGTCATATTTTCTAGTTCTAGTAAGGACTCTTGCTGCTGCATTTTGAACTAACTGGAGCTTGTTTATGCACTTATTGGAACATCCATACAGTAAGGCATTATAATAATCCAACCTGGAGGTAACAAAAGCATGAACTAGTTTTTCCGCGTCATGTAGTGACATTAAATTTTTTATCTTACCAATATTTCTGAGATGAAAGAAAGCTATCTGGGTGATGTTATCAATGTGAGTTTCGAATGAAAGACTGGGGTCAATCATCATTCCAAGGTCTTTTACTGCTGCACATGAAGAAACAGAAAAGCCATCCAGAGTTACTGTGTAATCAGAAAACTTACTTCTAGCTGCATGTGGTCCTAGTACAAGTACTTCAGTCTTGTCAGAGTTAAGCAGAAGGAAGTTAATAAGCATCCAG